>NC_091290.1:26559530-26717030 GCF_032444005.1 Ranitomeya imitator
CACAAAATGCTGGGTGTTGTATTCCGCAGTAGCCCCCTTATGGATCATTACTTACTCCTTATAGGGGGGGTCTCTTAGTTCTCAGCAGCACCCTTTAATATAACTGGGATATAAGGAGTCTTGCTGCTCTGTTAAGGCATTAATATAATGTTCGGCTTTTGATTACTGTGTGATCTAGCAATTTCTCCAGTGCTGGAGACAACTCACTAATGGCGGTCATTAGTTATTATAATTACTAATATTAGTTAATTAGTTAATAATAGTTACAAGATCCCATCGATTGTACTTTACCTGGTAGGTGACATGAAGTAGATACAGTGTTACAGAATATCATTTTGTGATGCGGAAAGCAATTGTTATTACTATTTTGTGGCATGGGGTATTATTTATTCCTATAGAATACACTGTGGCCACCATGATGGATCTATGGCCATCTTGTACAGTCCTTTCTGTATTTTAGAGTGAGGATCTATGGCCATCTTGTATAGTCCTTTCTGTATTTTAGAGTGAGGATCTATGGCCATCTTGTACAGTCCTTTCTGTATTTTAGAGTGAGGATCTATGGCCATCTTGTACAGTCCTTTCTGTATTTTAGAGTGAGGATCTATGGCCATCTTGTACAGTCCTTTCTGTATTTTAGAGTGAGGATCTATGGCCATCTTGTACAGTCCTTTCTGTATTTTAGAGTGAGGATCTATGGCCATCTTGTGCAGTCCTTTCTGTATTTTAGAGTGAGGATCTATGGCCATCTTGTGCAGTCCTTTCTGCATTTTAGAGTGAGGATCTATGGCCATCTTGTACAGTCCTTTCTGTATTTTAGAGTGAGGATCTATGGCCATCTTGTACAGTCCTTTCTGTATTTTAGAGTGAGGATCTATGGCCATCTTGTACAGTCCTTTCTGTATTTTAGAGTGAGGATCTATGGCCATCTTGTACAGTCCTTTCTGTATTTTAGAGTGAGGATCTATGGCCATCTTGTACAGTCCTTTCTGTATTTTAGAGTGATCAGATTTCCATAGCGAAATCTGCACTGTTTTTTCCCGCTGTGTATTCTTGCCGTGAAAATTCCACAGCAGAATTGGCCCCGTGGGAATGAAGTAAGATCATCTTTACGCAACCATTGCCTCTCACTGATGCGCCGGACCCACAGATCAGCATTTATGGACTGAGGCTTATCACAGCCTATAAATTAGATTTCTTCATCCACAAAATGTAAATTTGTACAAGAATATTCCAAAGTAGAAATGCAATGTATACATGACATCAAAATATTGAAAATAGTAGGAAATGAAAATAATCCTTCATAATCTATTAGATATTGGTGAAATAATACTAAGACTGTGCCTAAACTACAACGTTGCCTTAATAACACCACTCCAGTGGTATAATATTACCACCATGTGTTACATACCAGAACATTGGGTCCATGTATTATCCTTAGGGCTCGTACACGTGGCCGTATTTTCTGTCTGAGTGCGATCCGACAAAACATCAGATCACACACGGACCAATGTGGGGCCGTCCACGTATCCAGTATTTTTCCTAGGTAGAGCCTGTCTGTGGAAAAAGTCACCCACGTCTGAGTTTGATCCGATATTGGGATCGCACTCGGCAACGCAAGTAAATGAGTCCATGGAAAACCTCAGATGACATCCGAGTGCAGTCCGATTTCCACGGACTGACAGAATGGAGAAGATGGAGCAATTTTTTTCTCCCATCTTCTTTTCATCCGAGAGAATCGGATCACACTATGATCAAAGTTTGACCCGAGTGTGATTAGCATAATGGACCCAATTCTCTTAGATGAGAGAATCTACAGCACCTGCCCTTATAGTGTCCAAATAATGCCTCTATGGTGCTAGATACTTCAGTACTCTCATAATAAAACTTTACTGTCCGTATATTATTTCATCACTGCCTAAATTATGCTACCATATATCCCCACGGTGCCCAAATAATGCCGCCCTAGTGTTCAAAATGCTAAAAGTGAATTATGTGATCAATTCTGTGGTTAAACAGTTTTTTCTAAATATATAAGTTATCCTATATCGATAGGATAGGGAACTAGTTACTGATCACTGGGGCTTGTGACCATTAGTACCCCCACCAATCCTGAGAATTCGGTTCTGCCGAGCCCCTTCTGAAAGGAGGACATTCACTCTCCAGGGGACTACAGAGCTCCACCATCTCCGGCAGTTCCATAGAGAATGAATGGAGTAGAGGAGCTCATTCTCGTCCCCCTGCTCCACTTAGATGGGGCAGAATCCTGTTCTTGAGATTAATGGTGGTCCCAAAAGTGACACCCATCCCCAGCAATCAATAGGTTACCACCTGTCCTAATAATGAAGGATAAGTGAGGCTATGTGCCCACGTTGCGGATTCGTGTGCGGATTTTTCCGCACCGTTTTTTTAAAAATCCGCAGGTAAAACGCACTGCGTTTTTTACCTGCGGATTTCCTGCGTTTTTTGTGCGGATTTCACCTGCGGTTTTACACCTGCGGATTCCTATTGAGGAGCAGGTGTAAAATGCTGTGGAATCCGCACAAAGAATTGACATGCTGCGGAAAATACAACGCAGCGTTTCCGCGCAGTATTTTCCGCACCGTGGGCACTGCGGATTTTGTTTTCCATAGGTTTACATGGTACCGTGTGCACATAGCCTTATACTTAGTGCAGCTCACAGGTAAGGTTATGTAACATCAGGCTGACATTACTATAAAGTCAATAGGGGAAATACTAAACTGATAAGTATTTGTTCCATCAGCCGCACAAATTTCTCTAGTGTTCTGATAGTTTGTTACAATGTACCAGTGCCTTTAAGATGAACTGAAACATATTTTCTCAAGGTTAAGACAAAGCAGCAGTCGTGAGCCTGAGAACCCTAAACAGTCCCATAGAATCCCATCATCCGTCTCGCTGTCCCAGGGTTTCCGGTTATACTATTGTTGTGGTATCGGGATAATATCACATTGTGTTCTCGGGGCCTATATACAAAACTGACTTATAATCATAACAGCCGACTGAATTATATGAGGTTTGAGGAAATTTACACTTGTATTTCTCGCTATTTCCCCCTCTGGATCCAGTCCAAACATCACATTCTAGAAAGATAAATTATCCTAAATCCCTGCTGGTTCCCGCAGTTCTCCCACGCTGAGCTGCACATTTTGGTAAATTGATGATTAACTGATTGTTACTTTCTATTAATATCCATCAGAGATTTCAGCAGTGTTATCATAATTATCACAGGTTAAAGCTTATATGCCTCTGGCTGTGATACAGTCTCCTGGTTGTAATATGGTATTCTGGCTGTGATATAGAGTCCTGGTGTGCTGCTTGTGATATAGAGTCCTGGTGTCCTGGCTGTGATATACTGTCCTGGATGTGATACAGTGTCCTGGTGTCCTGGCTGTGATATACTGTCCTGGATGTGATACAGTGTCCTGGTGTCCTGGCTGTGATATACTGTCCTGGTGTCCTGGCTGTGATATAGAGTCCTGGTGTCCTGGCTGTGATATACTGTCCTGGATGTGATACAGTGTCCTGGTGTCCTGGCTGTGATATACTGTCCTGGTGTCCTGGCTGTGATATACTGTCCTGGATGTGATACAGTGTCCTGGTGTCCTGGCTGTGATATACTGTCCTGGATGTGATACAGTGTCCTGGCTGTGATATAGTGTCCTGATGTCCTGGCTGTGATATAGAGTCCTGGTGTCCTGGCTGTGATATAGTGTCCTGATGTCCTGGCTGTGATATAGTGTCCTGGTGTGCTGCTTGTGATATAGTGTCCTGGCTGTGATATACTGTCCTGGATGTGATACAGTGTCCTGGCTGTGATATAGTGTCCTGATGTCCTGGCTGTGATATAGAGTCCTGGTGTGCTGCTTGTGATATAGAGTCCTGGTGTCCTGGCTGTGATATAGTGTCCTGGTGTCCTGGCTGTGATATAGTGTCCTGGTGTCCTGGCTGTGATATAGTGTCCTGGTGTCCTGGCTGTGATATAGTGTCCTGGTGTCCTGGCTGTGATATAGTGTCCTGGATGTGATACAGTGTCCTGGTGTCCTGGCTGTGATATAGTGTCCTGGCTGTGATATAGAGTCCTGGTGTCCTGGCTGTGATATAGTGTCCTGGTGTCCTGGCTGTGATATAGTGTCCTGATGTCCTGGCTGTGATATAGTGTCCTGGTGTGCTGCTTGTGATATAGTGTCCTGGCTGTGATATACTGTCCTGGATGTGATACAGTGTCCTGGCTGTGATATAGTGTCCTGATGTCCTGGCTGTGATATAGAGTCCTGGTGTGCTGCTTGTGATATAGAGTCCTGGTGTCCTGGCTGTGATATAGTGTCCTGGTGTCCTGGCTGTGATATAGTGTCCTGGTGTCCTGGCTGTGATATAGTGTCCTGGTGTCCTGGCTGTGATATAGTGTCCTGGTGTCCTGGCTGTGATATAGTGTCCTGGTGTCCTGGCTGTGATATAGAGTCCTGGTGTCCTGGCTGTGATATAGTGTCCTGGTGTCCTGGCTGTGATATAGTGTCCTGATGTCCTGGCTGTGATATAGTGTCCTGGTGTGCTGCTTGTGATATAGTGTCCTGGCTGTGATATACTGTCCTGGATGTGATACAGTGTCCTGGCTGTGATATAGTGTCCTGATGTCCTGGCTGTGATATAGAGTCCTGGTGTGCTGCTTGTGATATAGTGTCCTGGTGTCCTGGCTGTGATATACTGTCCTGGATGTGATACAGTGTCCTGGCTGTGATATAGTGTCCTGATGTCCTGGCTGTGATATAGTGTGCTGGCTGTGATATAGTGTCCTGGGGTCCTGACTGTGATATAGTGTCCTGGTGTCCTGGCTGTGATATACTGTCCTGGATGTGATATAGTGTCCTGGCTGTGATATAGAGTCCTGGTGTGCTGCTTGTGATATAGTGTCCTGGTGTCCTGGCTGTGATATACTGTCCTGGATGTGATACAGTGTCCTGGCTGTGATATAGAGTCCTGGTGTGCTGCTTGTGATATAGTGTCCTGATGTCCTGGCTGTGATATAGTGTGCTGGCTGTGATATAGTGTCCTGGGGTCCTGACTGTGTCCTGGTGTCCTGGCTGTGATATACTGTCCTGGATGTGATACAGTGTCCTGGCTGTGATATAGAGTCCTGGTGTGCTGCTTGTGATATAGTGTCCTGGTGTCCTGGCTGTGATATAGTGTCCTGGCTGTGATATAGTGTCCTGATGTCCTGGCTGTGATATAGTGTGCTGGCTGTGATATAGAGTCCTGGTGTGCTGCTTGTGATATAGTGTCCTGGGGTCCTGACTGTGATAAAAAGTCCTGGTGTCCTGACTCCTGGCTGTGATATGGTGTCATGGAGTCCTTGCTATGATACGGGGGAGGGGCTGGTATTTTGGCTGTGGTATAATCGCTTGGTGAGCTGGCTGTGATGCTATATGATATCTTGGTGTCCTGGCTGTGATATGGTGCTGGTGTCCTTATATCCTAGGTGTAATATTATGTACTGGATGACTTGGCTGTGAAATGTTGTCCAGTCTACAATATCCTGATGTGGTGGCCTATTGTCATTTTAATAATATGGTACCCTGACTGTGATATGAACATCCTGGCTAAGATATGGTGTCCTGGCTGTGATATGGTGTGCTGGCTAAGATATGATTTCCTGGTGTCCTGGCTGTGATATGGTGTTCTAGTGTGCAGGCTAAGATATGATGTCCTGGTGTGTTGGTTGTGATATGGTGTGCTGGCTAAGATATGTTGTCCTGGTGTGTTGGTTGTGATATGGTGTGCTGGCTAAGATATGTTGTCCTGGTGTGTTGGTTGTGATATGGTGTGCTGGCTAAGATATGTTGTCCTGGTGTGTTGGTTGTGATATGGTGTGCTGGCTAAGATATGTTGTCCTGGTGTGTTGGTTGTGATATGGTGTGCTGGCTAAGATATGATGTCCTGGTGTGTTGGTTGTGATATGGTGTGCTGGCTAAGATATGTTGTCCTGGTGTGTTGGTTGTGATATGGTGTGCTGGCTAAGATATGTTGTCCTGGTGTGTTGGTTGTGATATGGTGTGCTGGCTAAGATATGTTGTCCTGGTGTGTTGGTTGTGATATGGTGTGCTGGCTAAGATATGATGTCCTGGTGTGTTGGTTGTGATATGGTGTGCTGGCTAAGATATGTTGTCCTGGTGTGTTGGTTGTGATATGGTGTGCTGGCTAAGATATGTTGTCCTGGTGTGTTGGTTGTGATATGGTGTGCTGTCTAAGATATGTTGTCCTGGTATGTTGGTTGTGATATGGTGTGCTGGTTAAGATATGATGTCCTGGTGTGTTGGTTGTGATATGGTGTGCTGGTTAAGATATGATGTCCTGGTGTGTTGGTTGTGATATGGTGTGCTGGCTAAGATATGATGTCCTGGTGTGTTGGTTGTGATATGGTGTGCTGGTTAAGATATGATGTCCTGGTGTGTTGGTTGTGATATGGTGTGCTGGCTAAGATATGTTGTCCTGGTGTGTTGGTTGTGATATGGTGTGCTGGCTAAGATATGATGTCCTGGTGTGTTGGTTGTGATATGGTGTGCTGGCTAAGATATGATGTCCTGGTGTGTTGGTTGTGATATGGTGTGCTGGCTAAGATATGATGTCTTGGTTGTGATATGGTGTGCTGGCTAAGATATGATGTCCTGGTATGTTGGTTGTGATATGGTGTGCTGGTTAAGATATGATGTCCTGGTGTGTTGGTTGTGATATGGTGTGCTGGCTAAGATATGTTGTCCTGGTATGTTGGTTGTGATATGGTGTGCTGGCTAAGATATGATGTCCTGGTGTGTTGGTTGTGATATGGTGTGCTGGCTAAGATATGATGTCCTGGTGTGTTGGTTGTGATATGGTGTGCTGGCTAAGATATGATGTCCTGGTATGTTGGTTGTCATATGGTGTGCTGGATAAGGCTGGTTTCACATTTGCGTTTAAAAACGCAGCGTTTAAAACGCATCCGCAAGTGGAGGAAAAAACACATATAAACGCGTACAAACGCTGCGTTTTTTAGACGCATGCGGTTAAAAAAACGCTGCGTTTGTACGCGTTTACATGCGTTTTTTCCTGCGTTTGCGCTTTTTGTAAGCATGATGGGAAATTTCACAAGCTGGTTTTTGTTCATTCTGCTTCACAAAAATTGGAATAAAAAGTGATCAAAAATTGTCACGTGCCCGAAAATGTTACCAATAAAAATGTCAACTCGTCCTGCAAAAAACAAGACCTCACATGACTCTGTGGACCAAAATATGGAAAAATTGTAGCTCTCAAAATGTGGTAACGCAAAAATATTTTTTGGAATAAGAAGCGTCTTTCAGTGTGTGACAGCTGCCAATCATAAAAATCCACTAGAAAACCCCTTATAAATAGAAATCAAACCCCCTTCATCAACTTTAGTTAGGGAAAAATTAAAAATTTTAAAAAATGTATTTATTTCCATTTTCCCATTAGGGTTAGGGCTAGGGTTAGGGTTAGGGTTTGGATCCTTTTATCACCTTGTTGGTGGGGGGTGGCTTATCAGTGTCTAGACTTGTTTTTCTCTATTGCAACAGATGCGTTCAAAAACGCAACCAAACGCATGTGCTTAAAAACGCATGCGTTTACATAGACAACAATACTTTTTTTGACGCAATCGAACGCATGCGTTTTTTTGCGGCAAAAAAAGCCTCTAGAAATTACTACATGTTGCATTTCCGCACAAAAACGCAAGCATCGAAATGACGCATGCGTCGTCAAACGCGGCCAAACGCGTACAAAGAAAACGCATGCGTTTTTAATGTTAAATATAGGGAAAAAAACGCATGCGTTTATATGCGTTAAAACGCAGCGGCAAAAAATCCAAATGTGAAACCAGCCTAAGATATGATGTCCTGGTGTGTTGGTTGTGATATGATGTCCTGATGTCCTGGCTGTGATATGATGTCCTGGCTGTGCTATGATGTCCTGTCTTTGATATGGAATCCCGGCTGGAAGTTCTGGATGTAATATGATGACCTGGCTGCAATATCCAGATTTGGCATCCATGCATTTGGTGTCCTGGCTAACATATGGCTGAAGCCTTGGTCGGGCTACATTGGTCACACGTCATCCCAGGAGACTTTTATACAGAGACCGGCAGGGAATAGGTAAGGATTATGGAAGCCGGAGGGTATGTGCACACGTTGCGGATTTTGCTGCAGATCCATGTAAACCAATGGAAAACAAAATCCGCAGTTCACATGCTGCGGAAAAAAACGCGCGGAAACGTAGCGTTGTTTATTCCGCAGCATGTCAATTCTTTGTGCGGATTCCGCAGCGGTTTACACCTGCTCCATAATAGGAATCCACAGGTGTAAAACCGTAGGTGGAATCCGCACAAAATCCGCAAAAAAATCGCGATAAATCCACAGTAATTCCGCAGCGCGGTTTACCTGTGGAATTACCAAAATCAGTACGGAAAAATCTGCACTACTTTCCGCAACGTCTGCACGTGGCCTGAGAAGTGCCAGTCGAGTTGAGTATTGGGATTTTAATAAAATACGTGGTGCTGTTTTCCTCAGGAAAATCAGTGTAAAATCTGCACCAAAATCAGCACAGCTTGGTACGGATTTACTGCTGCAAATACTTCTGCCAATTCCTGCAGATTTGCTTTAGAATTTTGGGGCAGCAAATCCAATGTTAACATAACCTTGGGGTACATCCACATAGGAATTACCTGCTGCAAAACTCCCTCAGTAAAAATTCAGACTCCACAATAAATTGTGCAAATTTTTCTGCAGATTACGCAGCAGAAATGCTGTAGATTTACCGTATATTTCAACTTTTGCATTAATAGGGGTGCAATCCTCAATGAATATTCATAGCTAAAGTTGGCATGCTGCAGATATCAAATCCGCAGTTTTCGTAGATTTCCAGATTTTCTCCGCAGCACTGTATGTGGATGAAATTTTATGAAGTCTGGATGGAAACTAACTCGTAACCAAGCTTTAAGTGGAATTCACACGCAGAGAGTCGCAGAAAATTTTTCACATAACCAATCATCCACATGTGGGTTGCAGAG
The DNA here is from genome assembly GCF_032444005.1 of Ranitomeya imitator. Lineage (NCBI taxonomy): Eukaryota > Metazoa > Chordata > Amphibia > Anura > Dendrobatidae > Ranitomeya > Ranitomeya imitator. The sequence goes on from NC_091290.1 coordinate 26,568,601, forward strand.
ATCAACCGGCCTGACACCAAATCAATCCCATTCAGATGTACAGTTGTGGCCAAAAGTATTGACACCCCTGCAATTCTGTCAGATAATACTCAGTTTCTTCCTGAAAATGATTGCAAACACAAATTCTAAGCACAGTGCTTACAAGCTAGACAGCATCGGTGGTCGGACTCCTAGGCAACGAGCTGTAAACAAAATAAAAGGAAAATGTTAATATCTCAAGAACAACTGAAAATTTAAACAAGCAGTAAAATGCAAAAGTGCTTATATTTACAAGACCAATCTGACAATGTCCATCAGTGAAGATGGGAATAACCCTTAAGAACGTGCAGCGCTCACTGGAACTTTCAGTCGTTTAGACATTCTTCTGTAACCAATGCCATAAGTATGTTTTGAAACAATAAGTTTACTTATTTTCCACCATAATATGCAAATAAAATGTTAAAAAAACAGACAATGTGATTTTCTGGATTTTTTTTTCTCAGTTTGTCTCCCATAGTTGAGGTCTACCTATGATGTAAATTACAGACGCCTCTCATCTTTTTAAGTGGTGGAACTTGCACTATTGCTGACTGACTAAATACTTTTTTGCCCCACTGTATGTTCATGAGGGATATATACATTATATAAAGTCAAAATTAGGTCAATAATAAGTGTAAGGGTAAGTTAACACATGTAAATCTGATAACAAAAACTTCACCAAAAATCTTAATTTGTTTCCTTAGCAGATTTTTATGCAGGTAAGGCTATGGCTTCATTCTTTAAATGGGATGCATAATCTGAGAATTATTTCTTGTTTTTGCGTGACAAGGATTTAAAAAAAAAAAAAGCCTTTTTTTCGTTTCACGATCTGTGTTCTAAAACAAAATTAGTAGCCTTGCTATTTTTGAGATCATATTCACTGTCCTTTCAGGAAGAGTTTTCAGCAGTCTCGTTATCATCAGAGGCAGGATTACAATGGCATGTAACACCTCTATACAGAGCTGATACACCTGATTCACCAATCACAATAGGCAATGTCACAGCTCCCATGCTCCCACTACCTTCATAATGACCTTTACACACGCTCATTAGAATAATGCAAAAGATAGGGTCGGAGTTTGTTCCATGCAATTAATGTACGTGTGGGTTTCCAGAAACAGCAGGAAGTTACAGTGTAGAATAATTCAAGTAGCCGGTGTGAAAATTGCAAGATTTCTCATCTAGATTTTTATACGGAATGAAAAAATAAACATTGAAAAAATAGAATAAACACAAAAACCTGATTTAAACTATAGGTCTTTTTCTAATGACACACTCCCTATGAACAGCAATGAATGAAATCCGTGGTAAAAAAAATTGCTACATTTCCATGACAGATAGTACATTCTCCAAATTTTTTTTATGCCATGAATCACAAATTTCATAACTGAAATTCTGCAACAAGTGTTCATTGTGCAAATCTACCATAAGGGTATGTGCACATGTCAGGATTTTTAATGTTTTTTTGCGGAATTTCGCTATAAAAACGCTATAAATCCGGTAAAAAAACGCTAACATTATGCATCCTATCTTTTAGAATGCATTCTGCATTTTTTGTGCATATGTTAGCGTTTTTTTCCGCCAAAAAAATGCATTCCGCAAAAAAACTGACATGCTCTATCTTTTTGCGGATTTTTTGTGGATTTCCTATCAAAAAGGACATTCCGGAAAAAAAAAAATCGGCAAAAATTCCGCAAAAAAACGCGCAAATTCCACGCGAAAAAAGGACGCGGATTTCTGGCAGAATTCTCAGGATTTTGTCAGGAAATAATCCTGACGTGTGCACATACCCTCAGCCTTAGAAACTGAGCAGAACGTTCAAGTTTTTGAGGATTTTTGAAGGAGGATTTGAAGAGTTTCTTTTCAGGTTCTAATCCAAAAACTCCTCCAAAAGCTCCTTGTGCACATATCCCATGTGGGAATATTCAAGAAGAGCTTTTTTTCAGAAGAAAAGTCCAACATGATTTTAAAAAGAAATCCACATCAGAAACCTAGTCGTTTTTGGTTTTTTTTAAATGAGATTCTGATACTGGTTTTGAAGCAGATTTTTAGCACTTTTCAAGCTTTTTTTTCTATGCAGTTTCTGTAGCCTTTTGGTGTAAAATTTGGAGCGGATTTTATGGGATAGACTTTTCAAAAGTTTTTTTGATGTGGATTTTGGAGGGCTCTCTCTCGCTTCCCTGCTAAAAAAACATCCACCGACGACTGACGACTTCACCCACATTTACAGCACATATATCCTTCAACAGTTTTCTCCTGCACAGAAACATCTTACGTCCATCACAATGCAGTATACTACAGTATGGCCCCATTCACTTGACACTTGTTATAATGTCAGCTTGTGCATTTTATGGACACTGCACCCCTGGATCTGCCCTGCTCTGTGGTGCCAACACCGGCTGGGTTTTTAGCAGTCTAGCTGTACCCTTCCCATGCAGCCATAAAAAACGCCATCCTTCTCTTGTCGGAATGAAATAGTTCAGATCCAGAGGGTCGAGTTGTAAACAATTATCATCTTGATTTCTTCTTGGCGAACAGATGGTATGAAATGTCCCATCACAGCTCAGAACTTCGGATAGTTTCGGCCTGAGTCACAGCAATGGTAGAAGCTATTGTTTAGCTGGAAGATGCGGAATCTGAGGTTGTAAAGAGATGAAAGTAACAAGGAGGAGGAGAGACAGTTGTGTAGGAAGAGAGTTGATGTTTCTCATGACTTATCTCCATGCCAGATAAAAAGAAAGGAAAAAACTTCAGGGAACGTTTAATAAAAATTTTAAACAAGAAGTTATGGCAGAATAACACTTTAGCAGGTTTTATGTAAAGAGATCAGTTCTATGAGGATCACACAATACATCTCTACATATAATTTATATTAATAAATGATGTTCTAAAGCAGGGGTGCATATTTTTTGGTCCCAATGCATTACCATACTGAACAAATCCTAAGGGCACCAAAAAAATCTTAAGGGGTATTTACATGAATACATCACTAGATCCACTATCAGTACATTAATACATCACCACAACGAGTTTTTGGAGCACAAACTAAATAGAATCTCACCATATCCTCCTCATAATCTCAAAACTCAAAGTTTTGAAGATTTTTAAGCTTTAACATAGCCAAGAAGCCAGTTTTGTATTGCTACATTTGTACAAGATCAGAACCACCATCAGCACATTACTGAAACACCAGAACCACCATCAGTACATGAATGCGGTACCAGAACCACCGTCAGTACATGAATGCAGAGACAGAAAAACTGTCAGTACGTGAATGCAATGTCAAAAAGAAAAATGGGATTCCCGCACCCGCTTGACGTGGAGATTAAAACATGGCTTTTAATGATATAATTTAAAATGAAAAACTCATAATGATAAAAAAAAGTGGGGGAAGAAGTAAGGAAGTGAGGAATGAGCGGGGGTTAGGACGTATGGCTACGCTATTCAAGCTCAAGGCTGGACCGAGGCTGACAATCACTCCTCTGCCCCAGTCCTGACTTTAGTATTTAAATGTACTCACATTTTAAAGATGTAAATACATTTGAATATATTAAGAAGGGATATACAACCAATATCCCTAACAGCCACTCAATATGCTGAAGGATATAATGAGATCCCAGCTTAATATAAAATATAATATTTATTAAGTCATCAAATAAAAACAGGAAAAAATAAAAAGGCAGGGCAAATCCTCTAACAAAGGGGGAGACACAGGTATAACTTAGATCCCGATTAATACAGTGGCATATCCAAGTCTATTCAGTATGTCAGATAATAATCTTTAGGTTGTCAAGTGGTAGAGGCATTTAAGTCCTATAGACCATTGATGCTGCAATAACAAATATTTGATCAAAGTGCAAGTGCAATAATAATACAATTTAAGTGCAGCAGTAGTCTAATCAAAGGAAACAAGAGAATCCTCCTTTGTTATAACATATTGACACCTGGATACTACATAATAATCAAGGAAAACATAGATTGTAGCATATCTCGAATGATGAAATAATGAAAGGTATGTTACCAAAAAACAGGAGCAGTTATATTTAGAATGATATTAGTAAAGTGCAAGTGCAATTATAATCACATCAAGAAAAAGTCCCACTATTTGATTAATAATAGTGTATAAGAGTCACCTAATGGACAATAAAGTACCATAGATAGCAGCATATCTACAGTGGTAAATATATCTCTTACTATTACCTAGAATGGAAAAGCATCAGAGGAGTCACTGTGTACATACATTACTTATCCTGAGTTACATCCTGTATTATACTCCAGAGCTGCACTCCCTATTCTGCTGATGCAGTCACTGTGTGCATGCATTACATTACTGATCCTGAGTTACATCCTGTATTATACTCCAGAGCTGCACTCACTATTCTGCTGGTGCAGTCACTGTGTACGTACATTACATTACTGATCCTGAGTTACATCCTGTATTATACTCCAGAGCTGGACTCACTATTCTGCTGGTGGAGTCACTGTGTACATACATTACTTATCCTGAGTTACATCCTGTATTATACTCCAGAGCTGCACTCACTATTCTGCTGGTGCAGTCACTGTGTACGTACATTACATTACTGCTCCTGAGTTACATCCTGTATTATACCCCAGAGCTGCACTCACTATTCTGCTGATGCAGTCACTGTGTGCATACATTACATCACTGATCCTGAGTTATCTCTTGTATTATACCCCAGAGCTGCACTCACTATTCTGCTGGTGCAGTCACTGTGTACATACATTACATTACTGATCCTGTACTGATCCTGAGTTACATCCTGTATTATACCCCAGAGCTGCACTCACTATTCTGCTGATGCAGTCACTGTGTGCATACATTACATTACTGATCCTGAGTTACATCCTGTATTATACTCCAGAGCTGCACTCACTATTCTGCTGGTGCAGTCACTGTGTACATACATTACATTACTGATCCTGAGTTACATCCTGTATTATACTCCAGAGCTGCACTCACTATTCTGCTGGTGCAGTCACTGTGTACGTACATTACATTACTGCTCCTGAGTTACATCCTGTATTATACCCCAGAGCTGCACTCACTATTCTGCTGATGCAGTCACTGTGTGCATACATTACATCACTGATCCTGAGTTATCTCTTGTATTATACCCCAGAGCTGCACTCACTATTCTGCTGGTGCAGTCACTGTGTACATACATTACATTACTGATCCTGTACTGATCCTGAGTTACATCCTGTATTATACCCCAGAGCTGCACTCACTATTCTGCTGATGCAGTCACTGTGTGCATACATTACATTACTGATCCTGAGTTACATCCTGTATTATACTCCAGAGCTGCACTCACTATTCTGCTGGTGCAGTCACTGTGTACATACATTACATTACTGATCCTGAGTTACATCCTGTATTATACCCCAGAGCTGCACTCACTATTCTGCTGATGCAGTCACTGTGTACATACATTACATTACTGATCCTGAGTTATCTCTTGTATTATACCCCAGAGCTGCACTTACTATTCTGCTGGTGTAGTCACTGTGTACATACATTTACATTACTTATCCTGTACTGATCCTGAGTTACATCCTGTATTATACTCCAGAGCTGTACTCACTATTCTGCTGGTGCAGTCACTGTGTACATACATTACATTACTGATCCTGAGTTACATCCTGTATTATACCCCAGAGCTGCACTCACTATTCTGCTTGTGCAGTCACTGTGTACATACATTACATTACTCATCCTGAGTTACATCCTGTATTATACTCCAGAGCTGCACTCACTATTCTGCTGGTGCAGTCACTGTGTACGTACATTACATTACTGATCCTGAGTTACATCCTGTATTATACTCCAGAGCTGGACTCACTATTCTGCTGGTGGAGTCACTGTGTACATACATTACTTATCCTGAATTACATCCTGTATTATACCCTAGAGCTGCACTCACTATTCTGCTGGTGCAGTCACTGTGTACATACATTACATTACTGATCCTGTACTGATCCTGAGTTACATCCTGTATTATACCCCAGAGCTGCACTCACTATTCTGCTGATGCAGTCACTGTGTGCATACATTACATTACTGATCCTGAGTTACATCCTGTATTATACTCCAGAGCTGCACTCACTATTCTGCTGGTGCAGTCACTGTGTACATACATTACATTACTGATCCTGAGTTACATCCTGTATTATACCCCAGAGCTGCACTCACTATTCTGCTGATGCAGTCACTGTATACATACATTACATTACTGATCCTGAGTTATCTCTTGTATTATACCCCAGAGCTGCACTTACTATTCTGCTGGTGTAGTCACTGTGTACATACATTACATTACTGATCCTGAGTTACATCCTGTATTATACCCCAGAGCTGCACTCACTATTCTGCTGGTGCAGTCACTGTGTACATACATTACTGATCCTGAGTTACATCCTGTATTATACTCCAGAGCTGCACTCACTATTCTGCTGGTGCAGTCACTGTGTACATACATTGCATTTCTCATCCTGTACTGATCCTGAGTTACACCCTGTATTATGTGAATGCCATCTTTACAGTAGGCATTGTACAGTCATCTGATTCCCCATGTGCTATAGAAGCTCAGCTAAGGTTTTGGGTTTATGCCTGACAACAAATCTCCTGACTGTTTTTAATAACAATCAGCAGAAATGTGATTTCAGCTCTGAAGTATAAAGCAGGCAACCTGTCTCTGTAACTGTGGAATGGCGATCACGTATGGACATGGAGACGTCCCTATTCTTATATGCATCCTGTCGATTTTTGATGTGTGTTAATGACTTATTTTGCCCTCTTTTTGTTGCCACGTGACAGATTAGTGGCTACTTATCATTGTAGGCCATGGGAACCAATAGCTCCGTCCATAATCAGCCTTGATTTAAGGGGGCAGTAGTGTGCCTGCAGATACATGTCTTGTGCCTGCAGATATAGTTACTTTCACATGCAGAATTGGACGTCCTCTCCAGTCTCTCCCTCTATGATTCCGCATTAAATAATTAGCTCCCACATGCTCCTCGTAACTAATGATGACTAGTCATTCAGGCCACTGTGGGACTATTAATAATCCTTATTCCATCTCTGCTGCCATCGTTATATATAGCCACCGCTTCTCTTCACATTGATCCATGAAATAGGTGGCCAGCAAGTCAGGGGTTAATACCAGCCCCCAACATTATGATAATATCTGATCATATCCCCCCTCAAAGACTTACCAGGGAAAAGAGATATCCCAGGGCCGCTCGCTGCCCATTAAAGGGGAAATCCAGACACATTTGTCTTCTGGTAAGCCATAAAGCATTGATAGGGATCTGTAAGCTGGGACACCAAAAGTGAAGGGGTGCAGTGCTTAGAACCCCAAAAGTCAAATAGCTTTCTACTATTGAGTTCCTATGTTGTATTTTTCCTGTTGGGTATAGCCGAGCACTGTCGCTCTCCAGTATTCTGTCCCCTGGTATATAATAATGCTTATTATTGTCTTTCTTATACAACGAAACATGCCTGTACTGTTAACTATACATGATAATATTAAAATTCCACAAAATGCTTGTTTCCTGGCAGTAGAGGTCTGACACACACAAAAGGACAGGCCAGCAGAAGGAGGAAGAGTTGTGGCAGAGTGCCTGCATCTTAGCTAGAAGTGGGGGTGAGCAGCACATGTTATATATAAAAAGGGACACAGAGACTGTGGCAGATTTGCTGCTGGGGAGCCTGTTATTAGGATGGGTAAAGTGTAGTATTCAAGTACATGCCCCTTTTGAAGTTGATGCCAATCATCTACCCTTGTTCATGCTGTTGTCTCATGTAAGAACATTTGTAACCAAACAGGATGCTGTCCTTCGACAGAAGCTGTAACCATCAAGCTCATTGCCTCTTTGAGAGTAAAGTTGAACTGTCTCCAATGTATGCCTACAAGACAACACTCTATTACCAGGGGCTATTGTATCCTATATCATATTTAAGGGATCACTTCACCACCCAAGCAGCCCCCTTATACTGCCACATCTTTCTGACATCAGAGGAGAGGTTGTACCCAGGCAGCGTAAAAAGGGGGGGACATGATTCTGTACTGATTTCTGTACCTTTCAAGGTCTATGGTTCATTATTAGTGATGAGTGAACGTGTTCGGATAAGGTGTTATCCATTTATGCTAACAAACAGGCAATCCATGCATGTGTTGCAGCTGTCAAACAGCCACGAGACATGCAGCCCCGGGGACTCGGTCGAACAGCTGCAATCAGGATCGGACTGGCCCACCGGAACACCGAAATGCCTGGTGGGCCCCGCCCCAGAGAGGAGGAGGAGGAAGAAAAAAAAAAAAAAGGATGCGGGCCCTTTAAATCTTCTGGTGGCCCCGACCGCCGCCACGACCAGGGGCTCCCCGATGCCAGCGCTGGCATTGGGCCCCCCTTCTAATACTCACCTCTCCTCGTTCCGGCGGCAGCTGCAGTGTCTTCAGCGCCCTCTGACTCTGCGACGTCTCAGGGCAGAGGGTGCAATGACGTCATCACTGCACGTTCAGCCTCTCTGTCCTGAGCTAGCAGAGCCAGAGAGACGCTAAGTGCAGCGGACCTGCGGTAGGAACGGGAGAGGTGAGGATTTTACTTTTTTTTTTCTTTATGTCTGGGGCCAATAATAATTTATGGAGGAGCGGGGGGGAGGCATAATACTGTGCGGGGGGTGGGCATAATACTGTGTGGAGGAGCGGGGGGCCATAATACTGTGTGGAGGACCTGGGGGGAATAATACTGTGTGGAGGAGCTGGGGGGCGTAATAGTGTGTGGTGGAGCAGGGGGCCCATAACACTGTGGATGAGCGGGGGCCCATAATAATGTGTGGAGGAGCAGGGGACCTATAATACTGTATGGAGGGGGGGGCATAATACTGTGCGAGGGGGCATAATACTGTGCAGGGGGGGGCATAATACTGCGTGGAGGAGCTGGGGGTATAATACTGTGTGGGGGGGCCCATAATACTGTATGGAGAAGCTGGGGGGCATAATACTGTGTGGAGGAGCTGGGGGCCCATAATACTGTATGGAGGGGCGGGGGACCCATAATACGGTATGGAGGAGCGGGGGCATAATACTGTGTGGAGGAGCTGGGGGGTATAATACTGTGTGGAGGAGCTGGGGGGTGTAATACTGTGTGGAGGAGCGGAGGGCCCATAATACTGTGTGGAGGAGCGGGGGACCCATAATGCTGTATGGAGGAGCTGGGGGGCATAATACTGTGTGGAGGAGCTTGGGGGCATAATACTGTTTGGAGAGTAAGGACAGGGGGCCCATGATGTGCTGTATGGAGGAGCATTATATGGGGCCCATAATACTGTATGGCGGACTATGTGGTTGGCCATAATACTTTATGGAGGACTATGAGGTGCCCATAATATTGTATGGAGGAGCATTATGTGGGGCCAATAATACTGTATGGAGGAGCATTATATGGGGCCAATAATACTGTATGGCGGACTATGTGGTTGGCCATAATACTTTATGGAGGACTATGAGGTGCCCATAATATTGTATGGAGGAGCATTATGTGGGGCCAATAATACTGTATGGAGGAGCATTATATGGGGCCAATAATACTGTATGGCGGACTATGTGGTTGGCCATAATACTGTATGGAGGACTATGAGGTGCCCATAATACTGTATGGAGGAGCTTTATATGGGGCCAATAATACTGTATGGAGGACTATGTGGTTGGCTATAATACTGTATGGAGGACTATGAGGTGCCCATAATACTGTATGAAGGAGCATTATATGGGGCCAATAATACTGTATGGAGGAGCATTATATGGGGCAATAATACTGTATGGTGGACAATGTTTTTAGCTATAATACTGTATGGAGGACTATGAGGTGCCCATAATACTGTATGGAGGAGCACTATATGGGGCCAATAATACTGTATGGAGGAGCATTATATGGGGCCAATAATACTGTATGGAAGAGCATTATATGGGGCCAATAATACTGTATGGCGGACTTTATGGATGGCCATAATAATGTATGGAGAACTATGAGGTGCCCATAATACTGTATGGAGGAGCATTATATGGGGCCAATAATACTGTATGGAGGAGCATTATATGGGGCCAATAATACTGTATGGAAGAGCATTATATGGGGCCAATAATACTGTATGGCGGACTTTATGGATGGCCATAATAATGTATGGAGAACTATGAGGTGCCCATAATACTGTATGGAGGAGCATTAAATGCGGCCGATAATACATTATGGAGGACTATGTGGTTGGCCATAATACTGTCTGGAGGACTATGTGGTTGCCCATAATACTGTATGGAGGACTATGAGGTGCCCGTAATACTGTATGGAGCACTATGTGGTTGCCCGTAATACTGTATGGAGGACTATGAGGTGCCAGTAATACTGTATGGAGCACTATGTGTTGACCATAATACTGTATGGCACACTGTGTGGTGCCTATATATTGTACTATATCTGTTTTTTTTATCTGTGCATCAGGAATCGTGGCATGTGTTAAAGGGGCCCACTGATACTCTTTCGCCCGAGGCCCATGAAAACCTGGACCCGACAACGCACGTCAAGATGAATGCCGGCTGCAGCTGTGACAGAGCGCTCTGCTCTGTGACAGGCCATGTGTTGAAGTCACATAGCAGTTTTGTTAAATGACTCCTGCAGCCTTTGATAGGCCGGCAGCCTTTCATTGTTACTGCTATGTGATATCAGCGCGCGGCCTGTCACAGAGCAGAGCGCCCTGTCACAGCTGCAGTCGACAGCCATTATAATGATTACGCCGAATATGAAGCCAAAAGAGGATGCCGAAGAGCGCAAGAAGGTGAGAAGAATCCCCCCCTCTGTAGTTGGGCAAGGTAGTGGCGATAGGGATGGACATAGGGGCCCAGGGAGGGTACATTAAATAAAGGGGCCCAGGATGAGGACATTATTACTGGAAGGGGCCTAGAGGATAGGGACCTTTTTAAGGTGGACATTGGGGTCCAAGATGGAGACATTAAATAAAGGGGCCAAGGATCTGGCACCTTATTAAGTAAAGGGGTGACATAATTACTGTATTGAGGTCAGGATGAGGAACATACATTATTGGTTTATGGTGGCAAGTGGGGACATAATTACTGTAGGGAACATTCAGGGGACATTATTACTGCTGTAATTTACTTTTGATCTTACTGTCTTCCATTGGGAGAACAAAAGGGGGTCCTGCTACTGTGCAGGGTGGCACTATGTCTTTTTTCTTCATCTGACATAGTATAGAAGTCGAGGAAAATAGTGGGGAATGTGCTCTGGATGCGATCAGCTATAGAAAACTGTTCTTTTCTGCAGAGATGAGTCTTTGCTGGAAGAAGTAATGGCGATCTGCACTGAATGAAGAAAAAAGACTTCAACTACAGATGTCACCGGTGAGTCAGTGTGTTGCTTGTACACTTACACTGTATACTGTGTAGACACAAAAGAGAATAGTAAAACCAAAAACACTCAGTTTGAAAAAATGTTGCAGTAATCCGCAAGTGCTAGTAAAAGATGTAAAAAACAGGGTATTTGGTTGATACGTTTTTTGCAAAAAATGTATACTAAGCTGCTCTACCAATCTTCACGGTATACCCTTATCAGAGCAGTCCTAACTAATGTATGCAATCCCTATCTGATGTATTTAAAAACCTGATCATCTGTATATAACCTGTGTGAACAGGGTTCAGAGAGGAAAAATCCATGTGTGCATACAGGGTAGAACAGCTATTGTGCAGATAGTCCAAGAGGAGTGGTGGAACTCCCCAGTCTTGTAGACACAAGAGAACAATTATGGAAACAGGAACACATGGGCTACTTGCACAGTGAACAAGTCTGTATGATCATGTTCACACACCACCAAGAAACCTGAAGACACAAAAGAGAATAGTAAAACCAAAAACACTCAGTTTGAAAAAATGTTGCAGTAATCCGCAAGTGCTAGTAAAAGATGTGAAAAACACGGTATTTGGTTGATACGTTTTTTGCAAAAAATGTATACTAAGCTGCATAATTGTTCTCTTGTGTCTACAAGACTGGGGAGTTCCACCACTCCTCTTGGACTATCTGCACAATAGCTGTTCTACCCTGTATGCACACATGGATTTTTCCTCTCTGAACCCTGTTCACACAGGTTATATACAGATGATCAGGTTTTTAAATACATCAGATAGGGATTGCATACATTAGTTAGGACTGCTCTGATAAGGGTATACCGTGAAGATTGGTAGAGCAGCTTAGTATACATTTTTTGCAAAAAACGTATCAACCAAATACCCTGTTTTTTACATCTTTTACTAGCACTTGCGGATTACTGCAACATTTTTTCAAACTGAGTGTTTTTGGTTTTACTATTCTCTTTTGTGTCTTCAGGTTTCTTGGTGGTGTGTGAACATGATCATACAGACTTGTTCACTGTGCAAGTAGCCCATGTGTTCCTGTATACTGTGTACAGAGCTCCTTTGTATAATGTCATTGGTGATCACTGTATTATGTGTACACTGACACTATATACAGAGCTCCTGTGTATAATGTCACTGGTGATCACTGTATTACCCGTACATTATACACTATATACAGAGCTCCTGTGTATAATGTCACCGGTGATCACTGTATTACCTGTGCACTATACACAGAGCTCCTGTGTATAATGTCATTGGTGATCACTGTATTACCTGTACCTTTATATACAGAACTCCTGTGTATAATGTCATTGGTGATCAATGTATTACCTGTACACTATACAGCATATACAGAGCTCCTGTGTATAATGTCACTGGTGATCACTGTATTATGTGTACACTGACACTATATACAGAGCTCCTGTGTATAATGTCACCGGTGATCACTGTATTACCTGTGCACTATACACAGAGCTCCTGTGTATAATGTCATTGGTGATCACTGTATTACCTGTACCTTTATATACAGAACTCCTGTGTATAATGTCATTGGTGATCAATGTATTACCTGTACACTATACAGCATATACAGAGCTCCTGTGTATAATGTCACTGGTGATCACTGTATTATGTGTACACTGACACTATATACAGAGCTCCTGTGTATAATGTCACCGGTGATCCCTGTATTACCTGTACACTATACACCATATACAGAGCTCCAGTGTATAATGTCACTGGTGATCACTGTATTACCTGTACACTGACACTATATACAGAGATCCTGTGTATAATTATGGTGATCACTGTATTACAGTACACTATATACAGAGCTCCTGTGTATAATGTCACTGGTGGTCACTGTATTACCTGTACACTGACACTATATACAGATCTCCTGTGTATAATGTCACCTGTGATCACTGTATTACCTGTACACTGACACTATATACAGAGGTACTGTGCATATTGTCACTGGTGGTAATAACAGTGTTGTTAGTATTGTGGTTTGTATTCATAATCAATATTGTAGTATTCGGGCACTATGTGTTGGTAATTTGTGGTCTGGTCACGGCGTGGCAGTATTTCTCCTTGTATGTGGTATCATTTGGTCCCTATATGCTGGTAATATTTATTTTTATTCATTTATATAGCGCTATTAATTTCACAGCGCTTTACAGACATTATTGCCACTGTCCCCGATGGGGCTCACAATCTAGATTCCCTAGCAGTATGTCTTTGTAAATGTGGGAGGAAAACAGAGTACCTGGAGGAAATCCACGCAAACACAGGTAGAACATACATTGCAGATGTTGTCCTTGGTGGGATTTGAACCCAGGACCCCAGCGCTGCAAGGCTGCAGTGCTAACCTCTGAACCGTGCTGCCCTAATATGTCATATTATTCGGTCACTATGTGGTGGTAATATGTGATCTGGTCATTGTGTGGCGGTATTTGTCCCTTGTATGTAGTATTATTCGGTCACTATGTGGTGTGGCCATGGTGTGGTGGTATTTCTTCCTGTATGTGGTATTATTGGTCTTGGTATAGTGGATTGTGTTGTGTATGGCGGTCATTTGTTCTCTCTGATATTAATTAGGAGAAGATTCTTTATTTCCATTAGAGTTTTAATGCTTTGTAGACAGCGGCCGAGATGCACTTACAGGGGGTTTCCTGTGGAAAAAAGTAATCACCTCTCCACAGGATAAGTGATAACGTACTGATTGGTGGGGGTCTGACTGCTTTGACCCATTCAGCAAAATGTGGAACTTTTTATCCCCATTAGACTGGAGTGGCATGTCTGACTAGATCACTGATCCATTCATTCCCTCAGTGGCTGCACTTGTTTTTTTCTGGAAGCCCCAAAGAGAATGAATAGAGCTGCGGTCAGACATCCCACCTGCCGCTGCATTTTAAAATAGGGATAAAAGTGTCCTGTCAGGGATAAAACTTCCCCATTCTTCCAATCGGTGCAGTTTCTAATGGTCGGACCTAAGCGATCACCTATCCTGTGGAGCCCATGGATGGGTGATAACTTGTTTTACCAAGAACCCCATTAATGTAAACTACTGAAATTATACATCCCAGTTATTGGGGCACACAGTAGATGTGCAGCAGCCAGCGGTGTTTTACATCTGATGCTCCGCTATAATGACAGATATTTGCATATAGCTGTAGGGTGGGCCCCTAGAGTCCATTCCCCTGGTGGGCCCCAGACACCCCACTCCGACCCTGGCCGCAATACATGCAGCCCCGGGGACATTGTCGAACAGCCGCAAGACATTCCATCCCAGGGACTCTGTCGAACAGCTGCGAGACATGCAACCCCGGGGACTCTGTCGAACAGCCGCGAGACATGCAACCCCGGGGACTCTGTCGAAAGCCACGAGACATGCAACCCCGGGGACTCTGTTGAAAGCCACGAGACATGCAACCCCGGGGACTCTGTCGAACAGCCGCGAGACATGCAACCCCGGGGACTCTGTCGAACAGCCGCAAGACATGCAGCCCCCGGGACTCTGTCGAACAGCCACGAGACATAAAAACCCCGGGGACTCTGTTGAAAGCCACGAGACATGCAACCCCGGGGACTCTGTCGAACAGGTGCGAGACAGGCAGCCCTGAGAACTCCATCAAACAGCCGTGAGACATGCAGCCCTGGGGACTCTGTCGAACAGCTGTGAGACATGCAGGCCCGGGGACTCTGTCGAACAGCCGCGAGACATGCAGCCCGGGGACTCTGTCGAACAGCCGAGATACATGCAGCCCTGGGGACTCTCTCAAACAACCGCGAGACATGCAGCCCCGAGGACTCTGTCGAACATATTTTTCGAGCACGCTGAATACACTCAGCACCCGAGCATGCTCTGATTACGCTTTATCCGAGCGTTCGCTCATCACTATTCCTTTTTTTTTTTGAGGAACTGCCTGAAAAAGAAGTCATTTTTGATAACTGAGCCTGCAATGTGCCCCTCGCCACTTGTGCCCACCCCTCCGGCGAATGGTTGGGTACCTGACATGATGAAGAGCGTGATGTGATATACATTAAACATCATGGAGAATACTGTATACGCTGTTCAGCATTATGATAACAAAGAGGATTACGTGACGCTATATTCCTCCATTAGCCGATGTGGTACAATAGCTCTGAGGGCAGCTGTCGTCTGTCAGACCTGCTGGAGACATCCATGAGGTCCCCATTGTAGGGCCCATCTGAGGAGCCGGCATAGTAATTATGACACAAACATGGAGTCAGTCTCTTTTTCAGCTGGTTGTAAAGAACCTCCGAGTAACTGCACAGAATATATCAGGTAATTGCTTAAAAAGTGCGTCCTATAAGCAGCCATTACAGCGTCCCGCAGGGCATCAACCGCTTTTTCATAGACACTAATAGCATATTAGTCTGCATTATCTCTGTGTTAATGCAGGGATGGCACCCAGTGGTGAATCCTCTCATAACTGTTCAGTACCTTCGTAGTGTATTTGTGGGATCACACTCAAATCGGGGGATACATATTATGACCCCTACAGACTGTGGTCACCCATCGTTTGCAGAAAATTCAATGTAAACTGTGACATTTTATCTTTTTTATTTAGAAAAAGTAATTATGGCTCTTGCCAGGATAGCCAAGTATCCAAAATAGAGAACAATGTCACCCTTCCAAATTAAAGGGAGTCTGTCAGCACAAAATGACAGAAAAGCGACTGGCACATCCAAACTAGTGTGAATAGGTGCATACCAGGAGCAGCTATCTCCATATACAATATACAAAGAAAGGTTGCACTCTATCGTGTCAAAGCATGTCGAATATGAAATACATGAAATATGAATCGCAAAATGGCTTTTTGAACATTAGAACAAATATTTGAGACGCTTTGCACAGAATTTGGCCAAATAGTGTGAGCCCATCAACCATCGTCAAGGTGGTCTCATTAATCTGATGGATCCCTGACCTCCCTGTCCAAATGTGAACACTTACCGAAGGCTAATGTCTGTATGCATAGGTGAATGTGGACGCCTCTCTCATTGTCATTTCTATGTTAGCTGTCATTTCTATGTTAGCTTACTGACTGTGCACTCCTCCCTTCACCATGTGGTTTTTAATTACATCTAATCACACTTGGTTCCGGCCAACCCATATGTAGGCTTTACTGAGAGAGGTGTCCACATTCACCCATGCATACAGACATTAGCCTTCGGTAAGTGTTCACATTTGGACAGGGAGGTCAGGGATCCATCAGATTAATTAGACCACCTTGACGATGGTTGATGGGCTCACACTATTTGGCCAAATTCTGTGCAAAGAGTCTCATAAATATTTTTCCTAATGTTCAAATAGCCATTTTGCTATTCATATTTCATGTATTTCATATTCGACATGCTTTGACACGATAGAGTGCAACCTTTCTTTGTGTATGTATGTCAGCACAAAATGACTGCTCGAACCAATACACAGGCACTCCATGCACCCTTGGCATGGCCAAAGATTGAAGTGCACTTTCCCATCTACTTGTTTTCCTTCTATCTCCACTCTCCTGTTCTTTGATTGACAGCTCTGGCTTTATAGAGCCAGAGAGAGATGGAGATAAATGAAAACAAGTAGGTGGGAAGGCACACATAAATGTTTGGCCACACCAAGGGTGCACCAAGCATCTGTACTTAGCACAGAATGATTGATCAAACCAAGACTCCTTGTGAATCATCTACTACTGCCAAGTTTCTTTTTAGTGATATCTTTAAAGGGTTGTCCCCTTAAAGGCAGCCTGTCAGCAGAGAATGACCGTTCAAACCAGCCACAGGCATTTGGTGCAGGTGCATGGATGACCAGTTCAGTTCTCCTCACCACCTACTTGTTTTGCATTAGAATCTGCGCTCATGGTAATATGAAAAAGTTTATAAAAAAGTTCTTGTTTCTTGCTATTAAAAATAAGACACATTCATACAGCCAGCATAACAGAAGGGTAGAAAGCTGAGGAGTCCAATAGAGTGTCTGCATCACAGCTATCTAGCAGTAGGGGTGAGTAGCTGAATATTAGTAACAATAGAGAGTCCTCTGATTCATCTAACACTGCCAAGTTTCTTTTTAGCCATTTCTTAAAGGGCTTGATAAAGGCAAGCTGTCAGCACAAAATTACTTTTCAAACCAAGCACCAGTGTTCAGTGCACCTTTGGCGTGGCTAAACAGTTCAGCACACTTTTCCACCTACTGTCACGTACAGTGTGGGAAGACTAAGTAACACGAGGGGATTATTATTATTATTTATTATTATAGACCATCTATTCCATGGCACTTTACATGTGAGGAGGGGGTATACATAATAAAAATAAGTACAATAATCTTGAACAATACAAGTCACAACTGGTACAGGAGGAGAGAGGACCCTGCCCGCGATGATTCACAATCTACAAGGGATGGGTGAGGATACAGTGGGTGAGGGTAGAGATGGTCATGCAGTGGTTTGGTCGATCGGTGGTTACTGCAGGTTGTAGGCTTGTCGGAAGAGGTAGGTCTTCAGGTTCTTTTTGAAGGTTTCGATGGTAGGTGAGAGTCTGATATGTTGTGGTAGAGAGTTCCAGAGTAGGGGTGATACGCGAGAGAAATCTTGTATGCGATTGTGGGAAAAGGAGATAAGAGGGGAGTAGAGAAGGAGATCTTGTGAGGATCGGAGGTTGCGTGCAGGAAAGTACCGGGAGACGAGGTCACAGATGTATGGAGGAGACAGGTTGTGGATGGCTTTGTATGTCATGGTTAGGGTTTTGTACTGGAGTCATCTCGGAAATGGGGAGCCAGTGAAGGGATTGACAGAGGGGAGAGGCCGGAGAATAGCGGGGGGACAGGTGGATTAGTCAGGCAGCTGAGTTTAGAATAGATTGGAGGGGTGCGAGAGTGTTAGAGGGGAGGCCACAGAGCAGGAGGTTGGTTAACAGTCACTGACATGCTGGAAACACATTGATAGTTATGGTCCTAAATACAGGACCAAAGAATGAGAGCGCTACCGCGACTCCAAACAAATATAGTTAACCTACAGAGGACCAGGAGTATACTCTCATGGGTACAAATTTAAGTAATAAATAGAGCCCAAATAATTTAAATGTAATATCAAAAAGAAATCTTTATTACACAGAGCTCATTTACAGTAAATAACGGCTAGATGCCAAAGTACAAAAAACATGACGAAAAGATGAATAGGGAAAAGAACACAATAAAAATACCAAAACAACCGGAAAAGATGTCTCCATGTTTGTTAGAGCCAAGAGCAAGTACAGAATTGTAAGATAGGCATCCTTCCATCTGAATCAATTACATGGGGAGCCCATACCGGCAATTGTCGTTCTCAATGCAACCAATATAACATTGCTCATTAGCCTAAACATAGCGTGTGCTTACCCATGTGGGAAGGAGAGACCTCGACAGGCTGAATGTACAACCCCCGACGCGCGTTTCGCGTAGTTGACTTCCTCGGGGGGCCGTATCGTATAGGAGGTTACAGTAGTCGAGATGGGAGATGATGAGGGCATGGACTAGGGTTTTTGCAGATTCTTGGTTTAGGAATGTACGGATCTGTGAAATATTTTTGAGTTGAAGGCGGCAGGAAGTGGAAAGGGCTTGGATATGTGGTTTGAAGGAGAGATCAGTGTCAAGGATTACCCCGAGACAGCGAGCTTGTGGGACTGGGGAGAGTGGGCAGCAGTTTACAGTAATGGTTAGGTTCGTTGGGGGGGGGGTCGCGTGAGATGGTGGAAAGACTATGAAATCTTTTTTTTTCATGTTAAGTTTTAGAAATCTAGCAGAGAAGAAGGATGAAATAGCGGATAGACATTGAGGGATTCTGGTTAGTAGGGTGGTGATATCTGGTCCAGAGATGTAGGTCTGTGTCGTCAGCATAGAGATGATACTGAAAACCGTGAGATTCTATGAGCTGTCCCAGGCCAAAAGTGTAAATGGAGAAGAGCAGGGGCCCTAGAACTGAACCTTGTGGGACTCCGACAGATAGGGGAGGAGGTGGTGTGTGAGTGGGAGACGCTGAATGTCCGGTCAGGTTAGGGCCAAGTCTGTGATGCCAAGGGATGAGAGGGTCCACAGCAACATGGAATGATCCACTGTGTCAAAGGCAGAGGATAGATCCAGGAGGAGGAGGATAGAGTAGTGTCGCTCTTGGCGGTTAATAGGTCATTAGTGACCTTAGTTAGGGCAGTTTCAGTGGAGTGGTGTGACCGGAAGCCTGATTGTAAGCGGTCGAAGAGGGAGCAGAAAGATAGATAGGAGGACAGTTCAAGATGAACGTGTTGTTCCAGTATTGAGGCATAGGGGAGAAGTGATATAGGGCGATAACTAGATACAGAGGATGGCTATCCTTTCTGAGGATAGGTGTGATTGAGGGATGTTTAAAGCTGGAGGGGAAAGCCCCAGTTGTTAGTGATAGGTTGAAGAGATGGGTTAGGGTTGGGATGAAGACTGTGGTGAGGTTTGGGATGAAGTGGAAAGGGATCGGGTAAAGTGCACAGGTGGTGAGATGCGATCTTGAGAGTAGAGTGGAGAGTCGATCTTCTGTAATGGTGGAGAAGTTGGTTTTGGAGGTGGAGGGCTGGGTAGTTGGGAGGAAGGGCTCTGGGGGTTGTCGACTAAAACTGTCTCTGATGTTCTCAATCTTCTACTTGAAAAATGAGGCAAAGTCTTCAGCTGAGATGAGTGGGGAGTGAGGAAGTACTGTGGGACGGAGGAGAGAATTGAAGGTGTTGAATAACTGTTTAGGGTTGTGAGACAGGGAGGATATGAGAGATGAGAAGTAGGTTTGTTTTGCTGTGGCGAGTATGGTCTTGAAAGTAGTGAGGGACTGTTTGAATGCGATGAAGTGCTCGTTGGAGTGGGATCTTTTCCATCTCCGCTCAGCAGCCCTGGAAGCTCACCTCAGTTCTTTGGTCAGGCTGGTGTGCCAGGGCTGTCTGTTGATTTTGCTTTGGTATGTGTAAGAGGGGCAAGAGATTCCAAAGCTACAGCTATTGTGGTTATTATATAGAGCCGCAGCTTCATCCGCATTGTGTAGGGAACTTATGTCTGTGAGAGGGAGCAGGAATTCAGAGAGTGAGTGTAGATCAAGATGTTTAAGATATCTGCGAGGGTGTGCAAGTTTGTGGGGTGGGGATTGTAGACAAGGAGTGGAGAAGGAAGAGAATGTGAGTAGATTGTGGTCAGTAAGAGGAAGAGGTGAGTTAGAGAGGTTAGATAGGGAGCAGAGGCGGGTGAAGATGAGGTTCAGTGTGTGACCATCTTTGTGAGTGGCTGCAGAAGACCATTGAGTGAGGCCGAAGAAGGAAGTGAGAGATAGAAGTTTAGTGGCAGCTGAGAGGGAAGAGTCAATGGGGATGTTGAAGTGCCCATGATGATAGTCAGGATGTCCGCAGAAAGGAAATGAAGTAGCCAGGTGGTGAAGTGGTCAAAGAAGGTGGTGGCTGGCCCTGGGGGGCGGTAAATGACAGCCAGTTGGAGGGGGAGTAGATGCGCACAGAGTGCACCTCAAAGGAAGGGAGGGTAACAGAGGGTGGCAGTGGGATGTGGGTGAAGAAGCAGTTATCAGACAGGAGAAAACCAACTCCTCCGCCATGCTTGCTGCTGGGGCGGGGTGTGTGAGAAAGGTGGAAGCCACCATACGAAAGTGAAGCAGGAGAGGCTGTGTCTCAGAAGGGGTGAGCCAGGTTTCGGTGATGGTGAGGAAGGAAAGATGGTTAGTAATAAAAAGATCATGGATGTAGGAAAGCTTGTTGCAGGCAGAGCGAGCGTTCCATAGAGCTCCTGTTAGTGGGACTGGGGAAGTGGGGGCCGGGCAAATGGGTATAAGGTTAGAGAGGTTACGGAAATCTGTGATAGAGCGTGGATGGGAGGTAGAACTGACTGTGGGGATGTAGTGAGGAGGACCAGGATTTGGAGAGATATCACCACCAGCTGTGAGAAGGAGCAGAGAAAGTGTTAGCAGGTGGGAGCAGGAGAGGGCATGAGGTGGCTGTCTGTGCTTTGAGACAGAGGATTGTATGTTGAGGAACAGTTCTGAGGAGGAGGTGAGATGGATGGGGAGGATTGAAGAAGAGACGAGCAGTTCCTTACTAGATGTAGGGATTAGGGGAGTTAGCAGAAAGTGAAGGGTTATAGGGGTGAAAGTGAAAATAAACAGAAACATTGTTTACAGTGACCTGCCAGTTACCTTCAGTTCCCTTCTGGTTCAATTCTGGTTTTAATTCTACATTAATCTTCACACTTCTAGGACACACTATCTGTGTTGGGAGACACTTGCTTGACCGCGATATTCAAGCACACAGGAACGGTTACTTCACATAAGCAGGCAATCCGGTTTATTTAAACTCCGCATAAATCAGATAGAGTACAGTCTGTTTCATTACATCCACGAAACATTATAGGACATCAGTCAGTTCATATAGCAGATACATCTCTGCTTTTATTACAACCCTCTTGTCTGAGGTTACCTTCCTGGAGCTCCTTCTCCACACACTGACCTCCTGCCAGTCCTCTCTCCTGGGAAACTGCCTTACGGGGATCACTGTCCTTGTGACCAGGGCACTCCCGACAGTCCAGGCCCACCAAAGGTCAGTAGCTCCCCAACACAGTGCCGTCACTGTCTCTGCACACAGAACGCTCTGTAGTGTCCCGCCTGGACACATGGAAGTCTGTCCATTCTGACAGACCCCCAGTCAACACTCCATGTACCAAACACACCTCCATTATGTAGTTTGTAACCACACCCACAGGTGAGGTATGGATCACATGGGCTGATCACGTGATCCTGACATCACTGCAGGTCCTCAAACACCTGAACTTCACGCAGGAAAAATGGGTACAGTGAGCACCCTCACCCAGTGGTGAGGTATGTGGGTAGCCAGACCCTCCCATCTCTCATAGCTACCCGCAACCCGGACCTAGATTCACTAAACAACATCTTAGTGCTCATGTGCACCAAAGACAAAGTACTCTGGGTTGCATTGCAGGGAACATCTCCCCATATCAAGAGAGGCTTACAGCGCAGAAGACCTCCTCTGCGACACATACCGGCCATTCACCACAATGCCGGACACTGTCTCACTATCCCCATTACGCCTCCATGCGTGCCCTTGGGAGCACATTCAGCGCCCCCTAGCTGTAACAGGGGTCACTGCATCACAACACTTATAGGAATCACACTGCAGACTAAAGTCATTGCAGACTTGTGCTATGCAATAATGAGGGGAAGGAAGCCCAAACTCTAGGTAAAGGGGGAGTGGAGACCCCTAGACAGATCTAATAGCACCCTGCCTACCCTACCGTCCCTATATTGGTTCCACATCAATCGCCAAGCAGGAAACCTAAGCCCTGTACTGTATATCCCTAGAGCTAGGCCCTGAATAGGGAAGGAGGGGGAAGATGAGCACTGGTCAGTCCCCATTGCACACTAAAGACAAGAAGGGAGACAAACAAGAGGGAGGAAACTTAGCTTGAGCAGACTCCAGAGAGGTAACCCCAAACATCCTCCAAAAGCACCAGAGAGGAAGTAAGCAGACTGCTATAGCGCCAAGCCTTCACAAGGGAAAACGTGAATATCACCAGCGGCTCCCTGAAGCAGACTGAGTGTCTATAAACACCCAGGTCCAGGTGTGTCAATTAGAACTGGAGGGAGGTTGCCACTGGATCTAAAAGTCAGAAGGATTAAGAAGGTGTCTGCAATACTAAACGCAGAGACCTTTTGCAGCTAGATGCAGAGCGACTGCCTGTTGCCTCTGACACACCTACTTGTATTGCAACTTTTTGCACCTGTCTGGAGTGTGTAAAGCTGTGAAGCCCAGCATAATGAAGCTGCTTCATAGTTAGCTGTGTGGTGTGCATCCACAGGGCTATATTAGGGGCCATAGAGGAACCATATATTCATCTTTTAATGTCATGTATTTTTTTGTACACATTTCTTAAAGGGTTTGTCCACTTTTTTCCTTTTTACTCCACAGGCATGCTCCATCTAAAGATAACAAAATCAGCCTTACTTACATCTTGCAATTCCAGTGCAGATTTTCCGACACTACCCCTCTTTGTCTATATGGCTGCATCAGTGCCATCACAAGTACAGCCCATGTGACCATGGAAGCAAATTACTGGGCTCAGTGGTCTACCCAGCATGATTGCTGGGCCCAGGGATTGGCTGCAGCAGTCACATGATGTAGTCATGACTTCACTGCTGCAACCTCACAGCAAAGACCGGTGGCAGTGGTGGAGCAACGGTGCTGGACCTGTGGAGGGAGAGTATTGGTGTGTTTGTTATTATCCATATCTGCAACCCTATAATAATTAAAGATTCCCAGATAACTCTTTTAATGTCCCTTTAATAACTTTACAAGTACGTGACTCTAGCACTATACAGTCACAACTGCCACTGTCACGAATTAAGGGGGTAAACCCTCATGGGACTCAACAATTTAAGAGAGAAGAGGAAATGCAGCTGCACGAAGCCGGAGAGAACAGCTGGCTATGGACGTATATATCTCCTGGAGACTAAGGCTGGATAAACACAAGCACGACTGGAGATGAAACTAAACATCAGCCATATAATGACCACAGCATCATTAAACACACACAAGTCATGTGCTGGGTGAGTAACAGAAGGAGCATATTCGCATGATCCTACAAAACCTGTGGTCGACACTCTCACAGCCACCACTGGTGAAGAGGATCCAGTTTACAGTATGGGATTATGGAAGCTAGTCCTACCTCATTATAGGGAACATCTGGTGACAAACTGTGAGAACTTTCTTCTAGGACGGGTCCACATGGGACTCAAAACCCTGGAGGAAATTTACGGTCACCCATGTGGAATTGGTGCATCCTTCTATGACTTCAATGGTCATTGCAATCACTGATCATAAAGACCATGACCCTATGCAAAGAATCTTGTCTTAAAGAGGATTTCCACTATTGATAGCCTATCCATAGAATAGATTATCAGCATCAAATCATTGGGGATCCGACACCCGCACCAATCAGCTGTTGCCAGCTCCAGCCACAACTTTATGTGAGCCGTGAATTGATCCAGAACACCACCATTGTTCAGGATTCAGCAGATCAAATCCTATTCATTTGAAAGGCCACATGCAAAAGTCACAGTTTGTGATTGTAGGTGCAAAATTGCAAAATGTTCAAAATAATAGTTAAAAAAACAGAGCAGACTTGAGTATTTTGGTGGGGACACCTATAGAAGGATGTGCAGAAAGAAGCAGCAAAATAAAAAACAAACAAAAGTTTTTGCACTTTGGAACTTGGCCATATGATTAAAAAATCTTTTCTGTCTTATTGTAATTTCCTTATCAATCCACTCTCCTCTTGCCTTTACTTGAGCACCCAGCTATTTCTCCCGAACGATCATTCAGAATCCTTCACTTTTTTGAAGCATCACCAAATGGGTCACTATTTGCCCTTCAAATAAAAGCTAATTTGAGATGAATTGGATCCCCATTCTTGCTACCCTAGAATTTACCCCTAAGGACTAATTTATAGATCTTTATAGTCTGCTGTGTGATTCCTATACGTGTGTCCTAGAAGTGTGAAGATTAATTTTAGAATTAAAACCAGAAGGATGTATACAGACTGTGCCCTGCTATCTGCCACCATCGAACTCTAACCAGCATGTCTATTCTTCCTACAGGTATGTTCATCCACCCAGCTCTCCTGCTGTCTGTCTATGAAGTGCACATAGTACATCACCCAGCTTTGCACATAGACTTCCCTCTGCTCCTAGCTTTCACATTGTATGCCTTTCATCTAACCCCAGCTTACCCTGTGTTATTTATGAGCTTGTTTACTCAGGCTTGATTGTATGCATCTGGTCCACCCTTAATTCTCTGACCAAGATGAGCAGAGACCACTCCTTTCTGCTTCACGCCTGAATGCACTTAGTTGTACATACAGGGCCGCCATCAGGGCATGACAGCCGTGACTGGCGTATGGGGCCCGGTGAGCAGAGGGGGCCCGCATCGGGCCCCGTCTCATCTGGTCACCGGGCCCCCCCTGCAGGCGCTGCGGCAGCGGCACACTATTGACGTGCGGGCCCGAGCCCGCACGTCAATAGTTAACAGCCGCCAGCCAGTCTGAGGCTGGCGGCTGAATAGGGCCGCAGTGCGCACTCGCCGGCGTCGCCGGCGTCTGACGTCATTGTCAGCCGCCGGGCCCGGCGGCGAGTGCGTCTGTGTGGAGCCTGGAGAGGGAGCTTCACCTGGCGCTGGAGCTTGGCCAGGTAAGAAGTTGTGTTTTTTTTTTTTTCTTTGAGAGCTGCTGCGATCCAGGGAGGCCCGGGGGGCAGGATGATGGACACACAGGGGCAGAAATGCTGGACACACAGGGGCAGAATGGTGGACACAGTGGGGCAGAATGCTGGACACACAGGGGCAGAAATGCCGGACACAGTGGGGCAGAAATGCTGGACACAGTGGGGCAGAATGGTGGACACAGTGGGGCAGAAATGCTGGACACAGTGGGGCAGAATGGTGGACACACAGGGGCAGAATGGTGGACACAGTGGGGCAGAATGCTGGACACACAGGGGCAGAAATGCCGGACACAGTGGGGCAGAAATGCTGGACACAGTGGGGCAGAATGGTGGACACAGTGGGGCAGAATGGTGGACACACAGGGGCAGAAATGCTGGACACAGTGGGGCAGAAATGCTGGACACAGTGGGGCAGAATGGTGGACACACAGGGGCAGAATGCTGGACACACAGGGGCAGAAATGCTGGACGCACAGGGGCAGAAATGCTGGACACACAGGGGCAGAAATGCTGGACACAGTGGGGCAGAAATGCTGGACACAGTGGGGCAGAAATGCTGGACACACAGGGGCAGAATGGTGGACACAGTGGGGCAGAATGGTGGACACACGGGCAGAAATGCCGGACACAGTGGGGCAGAAATGCTGGACACACAGGGGCAGAAATGCCGGACACAGTGGGGCAGAAATGCTGGACACAGTGGGGCAGAATGGTGGACACAGTGGGGCAGAATGGTGGACACAGGGGCAGAAATGCCGGACACAGTGGGGCAGAAATGCTGGACACAGTGGGGCAGAATGGTGGACACAGTGGGGCAGAATGGTGGACACACAGGGGCAGAAATGCTGGACACAGTGGGGCAGAAATGCTGGACACAGTGGGGCAGAATGGTGGACACACAGGGGCAGAATGCTGGACACACAGGGGCAGAAATGCTGGACGCACAGGGGCAGAAATGCTGGACACACAGGGGCAGAAATGCTGGACACAGTGGGGCAGAAATGCTGGACACAGTGGGGCAGAAATGCTGGACACACAGGGGCAGAATGGTGGACACAGTGGGGCAGAATGGTGGACACACGGGCAGAAATGCCGGACACAGTGGGGCAGAAATGCTGGACACACAGGGGCAGAAATGCCGGACACAGTGGGGCAGAAATGCTGGACACAGTGGGGCAGAATGGTGGACACAGTGGGGCAGAATGGTGGACACACAGGGGCAGAAATGCTGGACACAGTGGGGCAGAAATGCTGGACACAGTGGGACAGAATGGTGGACACACAGGGGCAGAATGGTGGACACAGTGGGGCAGAATGCTGGACACACAGGGGCAGAAATGCTGGACACAGTGGGACAGAATGGTGGACACACACAGGGGCAGAAATGCTGGACACAGTGGGGCAGAATGCTGGACACACAGGGGCAGAAATGCTGGACAGTGGGGCAGAAATGCTGGACACACAGGGGCAGAATGGTGGACACACAGTGGGGCAGAATGGTGGACACACAGTGGGGCAGAATGGTGGACACACAGTGGGGCAGAATGGTGGACACACAGTGGGGCAGAATGGTGGACACACAGTGGGGCAGAATGGTGGACACACAGTGGGGCAGAATGCTGGACACACAGTGGGGCAGAATGCTGGACACACAGTGGGGCAGAATGCTGGACACACAGTGGGGCAGAATGCTGGACACACAGTGGGGCAGAATGCTGGACACACAGTGGGGCAGAATGCTGGACACACAGTGGGGCAGAATGCTGGACACAGTGGGGCAGAAATGCTGGACACAGTGACAGGGGCAGAATGCTGGACACAGTGACAGGTGCAGAATGCTGGACACAGGGGCAGACTGTGAGACCCAGGGGCAGAATGCGAGACACGGGGCAGAATGGAGATACGGGGCATGATTGGAGACACGGGGCAGGATGAAAGACATGGGGGCATGACTGGAGACAGATGGGGCAGGATTGGAGACACAGGGGGCATGATTGGAGACAAGTGTCAGGATTGCAGACATGGGGGCATGGTTGGAGACATAGGGGGCAGAATGGAGACATGGGGCATGATTGGAGACACTGGGGGCAGAATTGGAGACAGATCGTGCAGGATCATGGGGCAGGATGGATATGATGGAGACAGATGGGGCAGGATGGGGCGATCATATGGGGCAGGATAAGGAGATCATATGGGGCAGAATGGATACTCATGAGGGCAGGATGGGAGAATATCTGGCTGACGCCAGGAATGAGACACACGGGGCCAGGCTGGGTGATATTATTAATACCATAGGGGCTAATTTAGGGATATTATTACTGCAGTGATGTATTTATTTTATTTTTTGAGTATACTGTTTTAAATGGGGGGCGGTCCTGTTACTGTATAGAGTATACTATGTCGCCTTCTTCATGTGGTGTAATGTAGAAGTTGTGAAAAATTAAGTAATGTGTTCTGCAAGCGGAGCTCGAGATAACTGTGTTATTTCCTGCAGAGAGAAGTCCTGGCTGGATGAAATGATGGCGGTCTGTGCTGGATGAAAGATGAAGGACTTCACCTAGAGACGTCACTGGTGAGTCAGTGTGTTACCTATACACTGACACTATACACTGTATACAGAGCTCCTGTGTATAATTTCACTAGTGATCACTATATTATCTGTACACAGACACTGCATACTAATTACAGATCTCCTGTGTATAATGGCACTTATGGTGATAGTATGGTGCTTTTTTAAAAATTACTGATCAGAATTGTAGTATTCAGTCACTATGTGGTGGTAATATGTGGTCTGGACATGGTGTTGTGGTATTTGTTCCTTGTATGTGATATTATTCGATCACTGTGGTGGTAATATGTGGTCTGGTCATGGTGTTGTGGTATTTGTTCCTTGTATGTGATATTATTCGATCACTGTGGTGGTAATATGTGGTCTGGTCATGGTGTTGTGGTATTTGTTCCTTGTATGTGATATTATTCGATCACTGTGGTGGTAATATGTCATCTGGTCATGGTGTTGTGGTATTTGTTCCTTCTATGTGATATTATTGGGCATTTTAAAAATTGAAAAATAAATAAAAATATACCTAAATTGTATTGCATATTTTAACAAATATTTAATAGGTTACAGCAGAGTAGGGCCCGGCCAAAAGTGTCTACCGTGTTATGGTGGCGGCTTAAAAAATCTTTTGGCCAAAACAAAAGCTGCCTGCTATATGTGTGATCTGGTGATGGGAACTGTTAATGTGTGATTGGTGAGAAGTGGAGTTTTTCCAAGAGAGAGCGGTGGGACTGTGGACAGTTCGAGGGGTGGAGCCTGGAGGCGGGGCTGGGGTGGAGCCTGGGCGGAGTCTCAAGGGGGCCCCGAAAATTTTGCCAGTATGGGGCCCCGAAATTTCTAGTGGCAGCCCTGTGTACATATATTGCATAGCAAAAGTCTGCAATGACTTTAGTCTGCTGTGTGATTCCTATAAGTGTGTCCTAGAAGTGTGAAGATTAATTTTAGAATTAAAACCAGAATTGAACCAGAAGGGAACTGAAGGTAACTGGCCAGTCACTGTAAACAATGTTTCTGTTTGTTTTCACTTTCACCCCTATAATTCTTCACTTTCTGCAAACTCCCCTAATCCCTACTCCTAGTAAAGAACTGTTCATGTCTTCTTCAATCCTCCCCATCCATCTCACCTCCTCCTCAAAACTGTTCCTTAACATACAATCCTCTGTCTCCAAACACAGAAAGCCCCCTCATGCCCTCTCCTGCTCCCACCTGTTAACACTTTCTCTGCTCCTTCTCACTGCTGGTGATATCTCTCCAAATCCTGGTCCTCCTCACCACATTCCCACAGTCATTTCTACAGCTGTAGCTTTGGAATCTCTTGCCCCTCTTACACATACCAAAGCTCGCAAAATCAACAGACAGCCCTGGCACACCAGCCTGACCAAAGAACTGAGGTGAGCTTCCAGGACTGCTGAGCGGAGATGGAAAAGATCCCACTCCAACGAGCACTTCATCGCATTCAAACAGTCCCTCACTACTTTCAAGACCACACTCCCCACAGCTAAACAAACCTACTTCTCATCTCTCATATCCTCCCTGTCTCACAACCCTAAACAGTTATTCAACACCTTCAATTCTCTCCTCTGTCCCCCAGCACCTTCTCCCTCCCCACTCATCTCAGCTGAAGACTTTGCCTCATTTTTCAAGCAGAAGATTGATAACATCAGAGACAGTTTTGGTCAACAACCCCCAGAGCCCTTCCTCTCGACTTCCCAGCCCTCCACCTCCAAAACCAACTTCTCCACCATTACAGAAGATAGACTCTCCACTCTACTCTCAAGATCACATCTCACCACCTGTGCACTTGACCCGATCCCATCCCACTTCATCCCAAACCTCACCACAGTCTTCATCCCAACCCTAACCCATCTCTTCAAGCTATCACTAACAACTGGTGTTTTCCCCTCAAGCTTTAAACATGCCTCCATCACACCTATCCTCAAAAAGCCCTCTCTTCACCCATCCTCTGTATCTAGCTATCGCCCTATATCACTTCTCCCCTATGCCTCCAAGCTACTGGAACAACACGTCTACCTTGAACTGTCCTCCCATCTCTCTTCTTGCTCCCTCTTTGACCGCTTACAATCTGGCTTCCGGTCACACCACTCCACTGAAACTGCCCTTACTAAGGTCACCAATGACCTCTTAACCGCCAAGAGCAAGCGACACTACTTTGTCCTCCTCCTCCTGGACCTGTCGGCTGCCTTTGACACAGTGGACCATTCCCTATTATTACAGACCCTCTCATCCCTTGGCATCACAGACTTGGCCCTATCCTGGATCTCATCATACCTAACAACCGGACATTCAGCGTCTCCCACTCACACACCACCTCCTCACCTCGGCCCCTGCTCTTCTCCATTTACACCTTTGGCCTGGGACAGCTCATAGAATCTCATGGCTTTCAGTATCATCTCTATGCTGATGACACACAGATCTACATCTCTGGACCAGATATCACCTCCCTACTAGAATCCCTCAATGTCCGTCCACTATTTCATCCTTCTCCGCTAGATTTCTGAAACTTAACATGGACAAAACCGAATTCATCATTTTTCCCCTCTCTCACGTGACCCCCCCAATGAACCTATCCATTACAGTAAATGGCTGCCCACTCACCCCAGTCCCACAAGCTCGCTGCCTCGGGGTAATCCTTGACGCTGATCTCTCCTTCAAACCACATATCCAAGCTCTTTGCACTTCCTGCCGACTTCAACTCAAAAATATTTCACGAATCCGTTCATTCCTCAACCAAGAATCTGCAAAAACCCTAGTCCATGCCCTCATCATCTCTCGCCTTGACTACTGCAACCTCCTGCTCTGTAGCCTCCCCTCGAACACTCTTGCACCCCTCCAATCTATTTTAAACTCTGCTGCCTGACTAATCCACCTGTCCCCCCGCTATTCCTCAGCTTCTCCCCTCTGTCAATCCCTTCACTGGCTCCCCGTTGCCCAGAGACTCCAGTACAAAACCCTAACCATGACATACAAAGCCATCCACAACCTGTCTCCTCCATACATCTGTGACCTCATCTCCCGTACTTTCCTGCACGCAACCTCCGATCCTCACAAGATCTCCTTCTCTACTCCCCTCTTATCTCCTCTTCCCACAATCGCATACAAGATTTCTCTCGCACATCACCCCTACTCTGGAACTCTCTACCACAACACATCAGACTCTCGCCCACCATCGAAACCTTCAAAAGAACCTGAAGACCCACCTCTTCCGACAAGCCTACAACCTGCAGTAACCACCGATCGACCAAACCGCTGCACGACCATCTCTACCCTCGCCTACTGTATCCTCACCCATCCCTTGTAGATTGTGAGCCCTCGCGGGCAGGGTCCTCACTCCTCCTGTACCAGTTATGACTTGTATTGTTTAAGATTATTGTGCTTGTTTTTATTATGTATACCTCTCCTCACATGTAAAGCGCCATGGAATAAATGGTGCTATAACAATAAATAATAATAATAATCTTTTGAATTAAAGTTCTGCCATGTTGCTTTCTCTAAACAAGATGGAGATTGGAGGTTGATCTAGGGAACTAGTCTGATTGCCCCATCTGGCGTTAGGAAAGAAATTTACCCCTAAAATAGGGCAGTTTACATCTGCCTCATAAGGTTTGTAGCTTCCTCTGAATCAATAAGTATGGAGTATAAGTTGAACTTGAAAGACATTTGTTCTTTTACTGGGTGATCTCCTTTCCGCATGTTATTAACAATAGTTTTCATTTGTTTCCAATAATTTACAAGAAATCAGGTTGTAGCCTGGAGGCTGGGAAGTTGTACAATCCAGGATATTACATTTACCAATTACTGGCTGAGATGACAATGGTTTAATTATTGCACACAGTTGTTACATTGTTGTGAAATTGATTGAGTAGATGTAGGTTTTGGGTATACAATGATCTTAAAAGAAAGAAGTAATGATTAGTGATATTATGATATTGATATTCTGTAGCAAGGCTGGGTCCATATAGGGCATTTTGTAGCCATTTTTCTGTCGACTCCACAGTATTTGGGGTTGGGGGCACAACATGTGGAGCTTGAAAGTTTTTGAAACCTTCAGAATTTTCCACATTAAATTATACCTAAAACTTCAACAGATTTTTACCCAAGTTCTAAAAGTAGATGAAGGGAAACGAAAAACAAAAATGAGTAAAATATTAGAATTTGAAAATAGTTAAATAAGGAAAGAGGTCCAATGTTACATATCTGTAAGCTGCAAATGATGTGAACGTTTACAATTAGTAGATAGTTTGAAGGTTTTATTTAAAGAACAGGGATCTACCAAAATTTGATCTTCACAACACATGTTTTGCAAGTGTATAATGGCATGAACAAATGAGATCTCAGAAGAAGAGTTGTTGATGTTCCTCAGTTTGGAAAAGCCTACAAAACCAACTCAAAAGAGTTTGGACGCCACCAAACCACAGTCATACACATTGTGTATAATTTGAGAACGTTTAAAACCATTATTACTTTCCTTTGACTGGTCAACTAACAAATATCACTCCAAGAGCATGGCGTGTAATAGTCTACAAGATCACAAAGGAACCCAAGATAACCACTAATTAACTAAAGGCCTTTCTCACATTGGCAAATTTAATATCCATGATTCCATCAGCAGGAAAAATCAGCTGCCATTAATGAGCCTCTTCATGCTCAGTTTCTTCAGTGCGTAAATGACATCCGGATGAAGTCAGAGCAGCAGCAGTTCTCACTTCTTCCAGATGTCAATTTAGTCTGCAGGAAGTGAGAATGAAGTGGCTGCTGATTGTCTACCGGGATTATGTGACATAACGTCACACGAGCCCCAGGAGACCTGGTGCTGATGTAACTGGAATGGCAGTGACATCGGAGGTTAGTACAGGCGGTTATTACTTTACATGGGGGAATATAGTGACTGAGAAGGCAGGATTGTCATAGAGTATTGGACAACCTTTTTAAGTTGAGGTTTGCGGCATTCATTTATGCAGTTTTCTTAAGGTCTTGCTATGTCATTTCATTTTGATAGAGGTTTGGACTTGGACTGGAAAATTTTAACACTTTGATTCCTTTCTTTTTCAGCCATTCAGAAGTAGATTTGCTGCTGCTCTTGGGATCATTGTCTGGTTGCATGAACCAGTTTCGGCCAAGCTTTAGCTTTTGATTAAATTGCCTCACATTTATGTCAATTAATAAAGCATGGTGCCTGGGTCCTGTGGCTGCAAAACAAGCCCAAATAATCACCCCTCCACCCATGTGCTTGACAGTCGGTATGAAGTGTTTGTGCTGCTATGCTATATTCACTTCTCAGCTAACGTGGTGCAGGGCATTAAGGCCGAACATCTCCGTTTTGGTCTTGTCTATCCAAAGGACATTGTTCCAGAAATCTTGCCTTGTTCTTTTTAGAAACCCTTCCAACCAAACCATATTTGTTCAGTCTTTTTCCATTTGTACTATCATTAACTTGGACACTTAGCACAGTAACCTTAAGCCTTTAGAGTCTGAGCTGTAGCTCTTGTGTTTTTGCAATTTCTCTGAGCATTGCATCATCTGACCTTGAGGTGCATTTGCTTGGATATCCACTCCTGGGAATATTGCATTAGTCAGTAAATAATCTTTCTTGAAGTAGAATGATTGACTTTCCATTATTCACAAATGGCCTTTTAACTCAACCCCAATTGATAATGTAACTATAGAATTGAAAGAGGATGTATGTGACTGTGGTCACTTCTCCCGGACCTACCAGGAGGCAGGATAGTCAAGAGGTCTGTGGTCAGTTCCAAGATGGCTCGTAATAGACAAAGGGAAAAGACAAAATTATAGTCAGGTAACAGTCCGAGGTCAGAGAACCAAGAAGAGATCGGATCAAGACAAAAGGGTAAGTCAGACGGATGATCAAAAGGCTAACTTCCAGGTTGACAACGGAGATCAGAATACAACACAGAGTACAGAGAAAACATACATACCACTAGAGCAAAGCTATAATTGGCAAAGGTCTGAGAATTGACAGAGTGCTAAATAGTCCTGTAATCAACCAGAATGGATGACACTTGCAGGAGGTCCCACAGACCTAGCCAGATAGGACGACTGAGCTGTCAGTCATAATATTAACACCTCTTCCTCAGATTGGGTGACAGAGCTGTCACTCACAATCCTGACAGCTCAGCCAGCCCTCGATCCCATAGGACGGCAGAGCTGTCTTTCACAGCGTCTCTAGGACACCGTGAGTGGTAAAATCATGAAAGTGAACTTGTAAGACAAACTGCATAAAACAGACTAGGTTGCTCTTAAGTTTCTCCTAAAACTGTACAAAAAAGGATATCATTTTATGTACTATTTTTATTGCTTCCCTTCTTTGTCTCTGTCTATGGCCCAGACCCACAAAGTGCGTGTATGTGTACATGGCTGTATACGAATGTGGTAACATTTCCTGGGTTCTGCAGATTGGTATTTACGATGATATGTAGCATCTTATGCTGAAATCCTATTTAAAGAATTGAACAAGTAAAGGGAAACCAGCAAAGATTCTCCCCCATTCTCTCCCTGCTTTGTAACATCATCCATAGCACAGTCATTACATGGATGTGCTGTTCTCTACGCTCCTGAAATATCAGGGAGCTTGTGCCCTCCTTCATGTATGCAGTTGTCTTCTAGCTTGATTGCACTCTAGTCATACTCTGATTCAGCATTATCCAGGATCTACATGGCCTCTTGAGGAGACGTACGTAATGTTATAGTTTAGTGTCCAAATCTGTTTTTTCATCTCTTTGTCATCCATTTTTTTATCGCTTAAACAAACATTGGTGGAGATTACCAAAGCTTCCCCTAGGGACCAGTCTGCGAAAAATGAGAAACATACAGATGCAACATAAATGGTATCCTTATACTGTCCACTTTTTCATGGACCTTTACACTTGAACTCACATGTGTCTCTATTTTTTATAACCATCAAGAGCCACTATCTTGGTTTCCCCACTGGAAATGGACAGCTTCTGTGCCTCATCGGAGTGTAACTGTATGCTTATATACCTCAATAAAAAAAAAAACAAAGACAGAAACATAATGATAGAATACCCTGCAGTAAATAAATAGATTAGTGCATGAAGATAATATACGGTACTTAGTTAACATGTTTTTTTATAAATAAAAAATGCAAAAGCCATCCTGCCTCATCACGGTGATCATAGTTAGGACAGTCCTAACTCTAATATTAAAAACCTTACCGTTAGTCAAGTGACATGTATGTGGTTAAGGGCTGAGAAGGACTGGGCCCAACTAGTGGACACAGAGCCACATCAATAGAATGCTCAGCTCAAAGAAAAAGCAGGCCATGGCTTTATATGCACATGATGCAAACAGACTGAAAAAAACTCAAAGGTATGAACTGGGATATAAACTGGTGTATGCAGTATAACCGCTATGCCTATGTGACTCTCTGAAGTGTAACCACAATGCTTATGTGCCTCACTGGAGTGTAACCACAATGCTTATGTGCCTCACCGGAGTGTAACCACAATGCTTAGGTGCCTCACTGAAGTGTAACCACAATACTTAGGTTTCTTATTGGAATGTGACTACAATGCTTATATGCCTCACTAAAGTGTAACCACAATGCTTATGTGACTCTCTGGAGTGTAACCAAAATGCTTATGTGACTCTCTGGAGTGTAACCAAAATGCTCAGGTGTCTCACTGGAGAGTAACCATAATGCTTAGGTGTCTCACTGGAGTGTAACCACAATGCGTATGTGCCTCACTGGAGTGTAATCACAATACTTAGGTGTCTTATTGGAATGTAACCACAATGCTTATGTGACTCTCTGGAGTGTAACCACAATGCTTAGGTGCCTCACTGGAGTGTAACTACAATGCTTATGTGACTCTCTGGAGTGTAACCACAATGCTTATGTGCCTCACTGAAGTGTAACCACAATGCTTATGTGCCTCCCTGGAGTGTAACCACAATGCTTATATGACTCTCTGGAGTGTAACCACAATGCTTATGTGCCTCACTGGAGTGTAATCACAATACTTAGGTTTCTTATTGGAATGTGACTACAATGCTTATATGCCTCACTAAAGTGTAACTACAATGCTTATGTGACTCTCTGGAGTGTAACCAAAATGCTTATGTGACTCTCTGGAGTGTAACCAAAATGCTTAGGTGTCTCACTGGAGAGTAACCACAATGCTTAGGTGTCTCACTGGAGTGTAACCACAATGCGTATGTGCCTCACTGGAGTGTAATCACAATACTTAGGTGTCTTATTGGAATGTAACCACAATGCTTATGTGACTCTCTGGAGTGTAACCAAAATGCTTAGGTGTCTCACTGGAGAGTAACCACAATGCTTAGGTGTCTCACTGGAGTGTAACCACAATGCTTATGTGCCTCACTGGAGTGTAGCCACAATGCTTATATGCCTCACTGCAGTGTAACCACAATGCTTATGTGCCTCACTGGAGTGTAACCACAATGCTTATGTGCCTCACTGGAGTGTAATCACAATACTTAGGTGTCTTATTGGAATGTAACTACAATGCTTATGTGCCTCACTGAAATGTAACCACAATGCTTATGTGCCTCACCGGAGTGTAACCACAATGCTTAGGTGCCTCACTGAAATGTAACCACAATGCTTATGTGACTCTCTGGAGTGTAATCACAATGCTTATATGCCTCACTGAAGTGTAACCACAATGCTTGTGTGCCTCACTGGAGTGTAACCACAATGCTTGTGTGCCTCACTGGAATGGAACCACAATGCTTATGTGCCTCACTGGAGTGTAACCACAATGCTTATATGTCTCACTAGAGTGGAACCACAATTCTCATGTGTCTGACTGGAATGCAACAACAATGCTTATATGTCTCAGTGGAGAGTAACCACAATGCTTAGGTGTCGCAGTAGAGTGTAACCACAATGCTTATGTGACTCTCTGGAGTGTAACCACAATGCTTATGTGCCTCAGTGGAGTGTAGCCACAATGCTTATGTGCCTCACCGGAGTGTAACCACAATGCTTAGGTGCCTCAGTGGAGTGTAACCACAATGCTTAGGTGTCGCAGTAGAGTGTAACCACAATGCTTATGTGACTCTCTGGAGTGTAACCACAATGCTTATGTGCCTCAGTGGAGTGTAACCACAATGCTTATGTGCCTCACTGAAGTGTAACCACAATGCTTATGTGCCTCAGTGGAGTGTAGCCACAATGCTTATGTGCCTCACCGGAGTGTAACCACAATGCTTAGGTGCCTCAGTGGAGTGTAACCACAATGCTTAGGTGCCTCACTGGAGTGTAACCACAATGCTTCTGTGCCTCACTGGAGTGTAACCACAATGCTTATGTGCCTCACTGGAGTGTAACCACAATGTTTAGATGTCGCAGTAGAGTGTAACCACAATGCTTATGTGACTCTCTGGAGTGTAACCACAATGCTGATGCGCCTCACTGGAGTGTAACCACAATGCTTATGTGCCTCACTGGAGTGGAACCACAATGCTTATGTGCCTCACTGGAGTGGAACCACAATGCTTATGTGCCTCACTGGAGTGGAACCACAATGCTTATGTGCCTCACTGGAGTGAAACCACAATGCTTAGGCGTCGCAGTAGAGTGTAACCACAATAGAAGAGGATTCTTTACTGTTAGGGCAGTGAGAATCTGGAATTGCTTGCCTGAGGAGGTGGTGATGGCGAACTCAGTCGAGGGGTTCAAGAGAGGCCTGGATGTCTTCCTGGAGCAGAACAATATTGTATCATACAATTAGGTTCTGTAGAAGGACGTAGATCTGGGGATTTATTATGATGGAATATAGGCTGAACTGGATGGACAAATGTCTTTTTTCGGCCTTACTAACTATGTTACTATGTCACAATGCTTAGGTGTCTCACTGAAGTGGAACCACAATGCTTAGGTGCCTCACTGGAGTGTAACCACAATGCTTAGGTGTCGCAGTAGAGTGTAGCCACAATGCATATATACCTGACTGGAATGCAACTACAATGCTTATGTGCCTCAGTGGAGAGTAACCACAATGCTTATATGTCTCATTAGAGTGTAACCACAATATGTGCAGGGGCGTAATTACCACGGTCGCAGCGGTCGCCACTGCGACCAGGCCCAGCGGGTCAGGGGCCCGGAAGGTACGAGGCACCCAACACCATGTTGCAGTGCAGGAGATTTCTCGCTCACGGCAAGTTGGCAACAGTCAGAGGTGTATCTAGGGGGAGGGGGCAGCCAGGGCATGTGACAGATAGGAAGCAGCTCCAGTCAGCACAGCCACGGTGAGACATCTTCTCCTGCTCTGCAGCCCCAGGACAGAAGGTGAGAGCAGGGGGGAGGTGCGGGACAGGACAGAGCTGCTGTAGTCAGGAGAAGCTGAGGAGCTGCACGTTTATATCAGCCTCCCCTGTACCAGAGAGGAGAGTGTGAGATGTGTGTATGAGCTGGTATCGTGTGTGTGTGTGATCTGTAGTGTGTGTGTGTGTGTGTGTGTGTGTGTGTGTGATTTGTAGTATGTGTGTGTGTGATCTGTAGTGTATGTGTGTGATTTGTAGTATGTGTGTGTGTGTGTGAGGCAGGGGCGTAACTACCACGGTCGCAGTGGTCACCGCTGCGACTGGGCCTGGCAGGTCAGGGGCCCGGCAGGTCAAAGGCACCCGACTCCCCCGCATTGAACTATACTGACGTCTATGACGCCGGTACAGTTCAAAGCAAT
Organism: Ranitomeya imitator; assembly: GCF_032444005.1. Classification (NCBI taxonomy): domain Eukaryota; kingdom Metazoa; phylum Chordata; class Amphibia; order Anura; family Dendrobatidae; genus Ranitomeya; species Ranitomeya imitator. The sequence goes on from NC_091290.1 coordinate 26,607,623, forward strand.
GATGGAGGAGAGAGCGTCAGCTGACGCTCCCTCTCCCATTATTCCCCTCTGCCTCTGACACTGCGGGTGCGTGATGACATCACTTCATCGTGCACCCGCTGTCTGCAGGACCCAGGCAGTGCAGCATCTGCACAGGTGATGCCGTCCGCCATATTGGCAGAGCTTGTGGCTGCTGGGTCCGAGGAACATTCGGCTCCGGATCTGGCAGGGGGCACGTGGACCGATCCGCCTAGGAGGGGCATACCGCAGGTACAGGGATGAACATGGAGGTGTACAGGACCGGCGGCAGTGAGGTGTGTCTGCTGCCCGTGTGTTGCCGTCTTCGGCCCCCAGCGTCCCCGCCCCCCTGTGACACTAGCCCCATTTCCCCCAATGCTCTCCATCTCCCATGCCCTGAGTCCTCCTGCTCCCCCATGCATTCCCAGCCACTTGTCCCCATGTGAACCGTCTGCCCTGCTCTTAAGTCTCCCCTGTCCCTTTTCTCACCGTGTGTTCCCAATCTACTCTGTCCTCGTAATCCCTGTGCCCCCTTCTTCCCTGCTCCCAAGTCTCCCCGTCTTCCCCTGTCCCCTTGCAACTCAGTCTACTTGCGTCCCTATCTACTCTGCCCTCGGAGTCCCCTTGTGTCCTCTTGTGCCTGTCTCCCTTGCCTCCTAGTCACCTTGTGCCCTTCTCCTCTTCTTCCTGGTCCCCATGAGTCCCCTTGTGCTCGTGTCTCTTGTTCCTGTGTGTAGCTGTGTGTCAGTCTCCCTTGCCCACTAGTCCCTGTGTGTCCCCTTGTGCCTGTCTCTTTTGTCCCCTTATGCTTGTGTCCCTTGTTCCCGTGTGTCCCCTTGTGTCAGTCTCCCTTGCCCACTAGTCCCTGTTTGTCCCCTTGTGCCTGTCTCCTTTGTCCCCTTGTGCTTGTGTCCCTTGTCCCCGTGTGTCTCCTTGTGTCAGTCTCCCTTGCCCACTAGTCCCCTTGTGCCCTTCTCCCCTGCCTCCTAACCCACATGTGTCCCCTTGTGCCATTTGCCCGTGTCTTTCTCACTGCACCTGTATGGGGGGGCTGCATTATATTCTATGGGGGTTACATTATATTGTATGGTGGGACTGCATTATACTTTTGTGGGGTGGGTGTATTTTACTCTGGGGGGTGGCTTCATTATACTATATGTGGTCTGCGTTATACTGTATCGAGGACTATGGGGAATACATTATACTATATGAAGAACTATGGGGTGCATTATACTATGAGAAGTGAATTGTACGACATGGATGACGATGGCGGTGCATTATACTATATGGAGCACTATGAGGAGTGTATTATTCTATATGGAGGACTGAGCAGTGTATATTAATATATGGAGAACTATGAGGAGTGTATAATACTATATGGAGGACTGAGGAGTATATTATACTATATGGAGGACTATGGGGAGTGTTATACTATTGTACTATATGGAGGACTATGGAGAGTGTATTATACTATATGGATGACTATAGAGAGTGTATTATACTATATGGATGACTATGGAGAGTGTATTATACTATATGGATCACTATGAGCAGTGTATTATACTATATGGAGGACTGAGGAGTGTATTATACTATATGGAGCACTATGAGGAGTGTATTTTAATATATAGAGGACTATGAGGAGTATATTATACTATATGAAGGACTGAGGAGTGTATAATACTATATGGAGGACTATGGGGGGTGTTATACTATTGTACTATATGGAGGACTATGGAGAGTGTATTATACTATATGGAAGACTATGGAGAGTGTATTATACTATATGGATGACTATGGAGAGTGTATTATACTATATGGATGACTATGAACTGTGCAGTATATTACATAGAGGACTATGGGGGTGCATTCTATTATAAAGAGTTTTATGGGGGTGCATTATACTTATTATATGGATCCCCATGACTTCTATGTAAGCCCCTGATGAGTATAATGGTTTATTTTCTTTTATAAATTACATAACAATGGCAGTACGGGGGACAGATATATACCAGGATGGGGCACCGGATAGTTGCGCCATTGAGGTCACACTATACAACTTTGCGATAAAGCTATAGTGTGCGAAATGAATAGGGAAAATCTAAATTTGGGTGGAAAATATTTTTGCATGGTTGGGGGGGGAGGCCCATTTGAAAGTTCGCATCGGGGCCCATAACTTTCTAGTTACGCCACTGTTTATGTGTCTCACTATAGTGCCTCACAATACATGGCACACATCGGACAGCCTTGGCATTCGTTGTATGACGGATGCAGCATTTCCTTGCTTTAGTAGTAAGTAGTATTTTGCAGGGACTGATAGAACATGAGGAATGATGCCTTCTATCTTTCTCTTTCTTGTAGTGCTGGAAAATCTCTGCACACAGACATGAGTTGCTTAGGACATCTGTCTCACTAGGATGGTGTCTAGTACTGATGTCGCTGTGCGGTGACCACCATTCTGGAGCCACAGAACTAAGCACAACAGGACCGCATAAAGGACATGCACAGTAGGGACATTTGATGGAACAATTTTGCAGTGGACCTTTGAGTATTTGTTCTACTGCATTACCCTCCTTCATCCTTTATAGTATTTTTTGTGTTATGGGATTATATCATATTTTATATCTATTACACTCATAGGTGATAACTACCGTAGATGTATTGATGATCATATTATTAATAATGATAATTTGTCATCCATCTTTCCCCAAAATTGATAAAGCTGAAATTTCTTTCTTAGAAAACGACTTACGGGTTGATCTTTTTTTTCTGGGGAAAAGCTCTTTAAAAGTTCCAAATTACTTTATTGCATGATCTCCTTTTTCAGTGAAGTATCTCCATGGAGCAGCTAGGATTATTTAAACATCTCAATGTTGTTTTTAGACCTAATTTTAGCCAAGTGCAAACATAAGAATATTAGGTAAGATATATCCTGAGGACAAGGCTGATAACAGATTAAAATAACCTCAAATGAAAAGCAGATGTCAAATATGAAAAGTTCAGATTATGTGTCAGGAAAGACATTTCCCCATAGAATCACCTTTTTTGGAGTTGTGCCGCTCTCAGTCAGACGTCTTTTACCCACCAGCCCATCCAAGCGTCTCATTAAAGGAATCTCAGTGAATGATTAGTTCTGGATTATATAAGTGATCCTCCAGCAAGAAGTAGCCATGAGAAAATGAAATGTCATGTCCTTCATTTATGATTGCTACAGACAAGAATATACCTATTATAATACTTCCATCTGTGTACAAGAATATAACTACTATAATACTGCCCCTATGTACAAGAATATAACTACTATAATACTGCTCCTATGTACAAGAATATAACTACTATAATACTGCCCCTATGTACAAGAATATAACTACTATAATACTGCTCCAGTGTACAAGAATATAACTACTATAATACTGCACCTATGTACAAGAATATAACCACTATAATGCTGCACCTATGTACGAGAATATAACCACTATAATACTGCTCCTATGTACAAGAATATAACTACTATAATACTGCACCTATGTACAAGAATATAACTACTATAATACTGCCCCCTATGTACAAGAATATAACTACTATAATACTGCTCCAGTGTACAAGAATATAACTACTATAATACTGCTCCTATGTACAAGAATATAACTACTATAATACTGCCCCTATGTACAAGAATATGGCTACTATAATACTGCTCCCATGTACAAGAATATAACTACTATAATACTGCCCCCTATGTACAAGAATATAACTACTATAATACTGCCCCTATGCACAAGAATATAACTACTATAATACTGCCCCTATGTACAAGAATATAACTACTATAATACTGCTCCTATGTACAAGAATATAACTACTATAATACTGCTCCTACGTACAAGAATATAACTACTATAATACTGCCCCTATGTACAAGAATATAACTACTATAATACTGCACCTATGTACAAGAATATAACTACTATAATACTGCCTCTATGTACAAGAATATAACTCCTATAATACTGCTCTTATGTACAAGAATCTAACTACTATAATACTGAGTGTGTGTACAAGAATATAACTACAATAATACTGCCCCTTATGTACAATAATATAGCTACTATAATATTGCCCCCTATGTACAAGAATATAACTACTATAATACTGCTCCTATGTACAAGAATATAACTACTATAATACTGCTCCCTATGTACAAGAATATAGCTACTATAATACTGCCCCTATGTACAAGAATATAACTACTATAATACTGCTCCTATGTACAAGAATATAACTATTATAATACTGCACCTATGTACAAGAATATAACTACTATAATACTGCCTCTATGTACAAGAATATAACTACTATAATACTGCTCCTATGTACAAGAATCTAACTACTATAATACTGAGTCTATGTACAAGAATATAACTACTATAATACTGCCCCTTATGTACAATAATATAGCTACTATAATATTGCCCCCTATGTACAAGAATATAACTACTATAATACTGCACCTATATACAAGAATATAACTACTATAATACTGCTCCCTATGTACAAGAATATAGCTACTATAATACTGCCCCTATGTACAAGAATATAACTACTATAATACTGCTCCTATGTACAAGAATATAACTACTATACTACTGCACCTATGTACAAGAATATAACTACTATAATACTGCCTCTATGTACAAGAATATAACTACTATAATACTGCCCCTTATGTACAATATAGCTACTATAATATTGCCCCTTATGTACAAGAATATAACTACTATAATACTGCTCCTATGTACAAGAATATAACTACTATACTACTGCACCTATGTACAAGAATCTAACTACTATAATACTGAGTCTATGTACAAGAATATAACTACTATAATACTGCCCCTTATGTACAATATAGCTACTATAATATTGCCCCTTATGTACAAGAATATAACTACTATAATACTGCTCCTATATACAAGAATATAACTACTATAATACTGCTCCCTATGTACAAGAATATAGCTACTATAATACTGCCCCTATGTACAAGAATATAACTATTATTATTATTATTATTATTATACATTTTTATAGCGCCATTTATTCCATGGCGCTTTACATGTGAATACGGGGCAAATATAGACAAATACATTAAACATGAGCAGATAACAAGGCACACGAGTACATAAGGAGGGAGGACCCTGCCCGCGAGGGCTCACAGTCTGCAGGGGTGGGTGAGGATACACTAGGAGAGGGTAGGGCAGGTTGTGCGGCTGTTCAGTAGGTTGAGGATCACTGCAGGCTGTAGGCTTGTCGGAAGAGGTGGGTCTTCAGGTTCTTTTTGAAGGTTTCTATGTTAGGCGAGAGTCTGATGTGTTGGGGTAGAGAGTTCCAGAGTATGGGGGAAGCACGGGAGAAGTCTTGGATGCGGTTATGGGAAGAAGAGATGAGAGGGGAGTAGAGAAGGAGGTCTTGGGAGGATCGGAGGTCGCGTGTAGGTAGGTACCGGGAGACCATGTCACAGATGTATGGAGGAGACAGGTTGTGGATGGCTTTGTATGTCAGTGTGAGGGTTTTGAATAACTACTATAGTACTGCTCCTATGTACAAGAATATAACTACTATAATACTGCTCCCTATGTACAAGAATATAGCTACTATAATACTGCCCCTATGTACAAGAATATAACTACTATAATACTGCTCCTATGTACAAGAATATAACTACTATAATACTGCTCCTATGTACAAGAATATAACTACTATAATATTGCTCCTATGTACAAGAATATAACTACTATAATACTGCCCCTATGTACAAGAATATAACTACTATAATACTGCACCTATGTGCAAAAATATAACTACTATAATACTGCCCCTATGTTCAAGAATATAACTACTATAATACTGCCCCCTATGTACAAGAATATAACTACTATAATACTGCCCCTATGTACAAGAATATAACTACTATAATACTGCTCCTATGTACAAGAATATAACTACTATAATACTGCTTCTATGTACAAGAATATAATTACTATAATACTGCTCCTATGTACAAAAATATAACTACTATAATACTGCCCCTATGTACAAGAATATAACTACTATAATACTTCCCCTATGTACAAGAATATAATTACTGTAATACTGCCTCTATGTACAGGAATATAACTACTATAATACTGCACCCTATGTAGAAGAATATAACTACTATAATACTGCTCCTATGTACAAGAATATAACTACTATAATACTGCTCCTATGTACAAGAATATAACTACTATAATACTGCACCCTATGTACAAGAATATAACTACTATAATACTGCCCCGTGTACAAGAATATAACTACTATAATACTGCTCCTATGTACAAGAATATAACTACTATAATACTGCTCCTATGTACAAGAATATAACTACTATAATACTGCTCCTATGTGCAAGAATATAACTACTATAATACTGCCCCTATGTACAAGAATATAACTACTATAATACTGCTCCTATGTGCAAGAATATAACTACTATAATACTGTTCCTATGTACAAGAATATAACTACTATAATACTGCTCCATAAGTCACACTTGCTATGGACTTCTGTGCACTTGTCTACTTGTTTTATTAAAGGGAACCTGTCAGCAGGATTGTGCTCAGTAACCTACAGACACTGTCAGGTCGGCGCCATTATACTGATTACAATGATACCTGGTGATGAAATCCGTCTTGTGGTTGTGTAATCTTTAATTTCAGTTTTGAGTTAATTATCTGCTCGTGCTTCGGGGCGGCCTGTGGGGGGCCTTTATGTTGTGTTCTGCTTAGCTATTCATCTGTATGGCTTATGACATCTATCGGCGATGCTATATCTGCTACTGCGCTGCCACTGACGGCACCATCTTGGAGGATGCAATTTTTTTTGCCTAGCAAGATGGCTTCGCTGGCGCTTGCGCAGTAGCAGATATCAGATCGCCGATAGCTGCTACTGCACAGGCACGGCTGGTGCCATTTTGAGACACATTTTTTAATTAATTTACTTATAGCACCAAATAAAATAAATACAGATTACACATGTGATCATGCTGCAGCGCAGGCACCTGCTGAAGATGATTTTTTTTTTAAATATCTATGATATTCATTATGTAAGCGAGGGGCAGATCAGTGAGGGATCAGTGACCTGTCAGAAGCCATACAGATGAATACTTAATCAGAGCACGATATGAAGACCCCCCACAGGCTGCTCCGGAGCACGAGCGTATCATTAACTCAAAAAAAATATTAAAGAACAACCACAAGACGGATTTCATCACCAGGTATCATTGTAATCAGTATAACGGCGCCGACCTGACACTGTAGGTTACTGTACACAATCTCGCTGACGGGTTCCCTTTAACAGGAAAATCTAAGCTCTAAAATAGTTGAGCGACACCAAGTTACACAGATTTTTTTGTCATACAAGTTTTCTGTGAATTGAAGAAGCATCCGAGGTGTTTAATAGCCTGAGAAGCAGGAGATACCCCCTCTGGGTTCTTGACCGTTTTCATAATCTTGCTCAAAAAAAGAGCACGAAAACAAATCATTGGGTATGATCGGACCTGTGGAAGTTCGGGATCATTGAGTTCAACTGAACTTTAATCCAAAGTTTGGTTGACGTACCAGAACTTAAACCCCCAACCCCATAGAAATCAATGTGGACCCGAACTTTGGATCTGGAAAATCTCCCTCCCTCTCTCTACCCCGGACTCCCAAACTGTAAAAGGGACTTCCAGGAGAAGTCTGTGTTCTGAGGTTTCAGCACCGGCACTAGATGTCAAATTTGCTCATCTCAAAAAAAGAAAAAAAAAAAAAAAATCAAACATATTAATGGCCCTACAGAATATCAAAAGTATAATGGAACTAGAGAGAGTACAAAGGAGGGCAACAAAATTAATAAAGGGGATGGGAGAACTACAATACCCAGATAGATTAGCGAAATTAGGATTATTTAGTCTAGAAAAAAGACGACGGAGGGGCGATCTAATAACCATGTATAAGTATATAAGGGGACAATACAAATATCTCGCTGAGGATCTGTTTATACCAAGGAAGGTGACGGGCACAAGGGGGAATTCTTTGCGTCTGGAGGAGAGAAGGTTTTTCCACCAACATAGAAGAGGATTCTTTACTGTTAGGGCAGTGAGAATCTGGAATTGCTTGCCTGAGGAGGTGGTGATGGCGAACTCAGTCGAGGGGTTCAAGAGAGGCCTGGATGTCTTCCTGGAGCAGAACAATATTGTATCATACAATTATTAGGTTCTGTAGAAGGACGTAGATCTGGGGATTTATTATGATGGAATATAGGCTGAACTGGATGGACAAATGTCTTTTTTCGGCCTTACTAACTATGTTACTATGTTACTATGTAAAAGTAAAATTAATGTCTGTGAAAACGCACGTGAAAATGAGACATGTCAATGAGCCCTAAGAATTATCACCGCCGACAGTACAAGAACACTGCAAATGTCGTGCATTTAATTATAAGAAAGGCTTGCAATCTGCAATATGTAGTCTGCACATCTTGTATCTATGTGTATCAGCTGGAAATACATAAATTAAGAAATTGATTTGATCTTCTTTTCCATCACAATGTATGACTTTCAATGCAAAATTAATAAAGCTTCGTCCTTTATTTAAGAAGTTGGATTGTTAGATTTTTACCCTGCGCCTACTATAATCATACCCCTTATGTAGCAGAATTTTTTTTCTTTTTTTTTTTTTTGTTACTTAAATCTATGTTTTTGTTCCTAAAAATTCAATTGGGTTTCATTAAAAACTTTGCACCGTTTGGCTGTTACGGAGATCATTGTTTCCCTGCACATTCAACTTTCATGTGATCTGTGGTCATAAATCAGCAGAAAAGAGCTCATGAAAAGACGGATAAAAGTGTTACAAGCTCCCCATTAAACCATTATTGAGTATTCACTGACAGAGTCTCAGCTAACTCATTTTGTAAGCAGCGATAGACAATAGTACAATACAGAAAGCAGACGGTCCAAACTTTTGATGAAATCCATTTCCAAGAATGATTTGTAGCCCCAATTACGGGATTGTTTATTTTATTTATTTACTATGGGCCTAAGAACTAACAGGCAGGTAGTTCCTAACAAAGGCCTGTTCTCCTCGGCCCCGCTCCTGCAGGCGATTCAGCTGCTTCACATCAACAGAGCAGTTCCTCTTCTTCCAGGCTGTTGTGTTGACAGAGCCTGTCTGCTGACGTCATGCTGATTGATAGCCGGCTCACCACAGTTAGGCAGCGGGGAGATGGCTGTCAATCAGCATGACGCAGTCACATCCTGTCAATAGAGAAGAGCGGAAGAGAAGCCGCTTCTCTGTCAACATGATTGACCGAATCGTTGGCAGGAGTGGTTAGTAACCACTCTGTGCCAGCAGAGATCGGCGATGGGCACAACAGGTGGATAGTCACAACTATCTACCTGTAAGTTCTTAAGCCTGTAGTATGGAATATTAAATAGTCATGGATAACCCCTTTAAGTTAAAAAGTGGACCTTTTAGAGAAGAAAGTCTGTGTACGCCGCAGAGATACATTTCACTGGAGAACCCCTTTAAATTCCAGGTGTTGCCTATTTTATCGGCGGCTCAGTGATTGGCTGCGGGGTCTCGGTTGTTGCAGAACAGTAGCTGTAGCAGTGCAGACGTCTCGGTGTTTGGATAAGACATAGTTTTATGATCGCTGTGTTATGATTCCAGAATTCTCTTTTATATAAAGTATCTTATACGTTTACTTTCCTGATTCTTCCAGTAACCTCTTCAGAGAGTAAACATCGATTAATAATGTACCGTGACGCTCACTTGCTGCATTACTCACAGTGTGCACAGATAAGTAATGTGTGCGCTTTATACAAACTTTGTCAGCTGACTCACACCGGACGAATCCGTGGGCGGCATAAATCAGAGACCGGTCGCGTTATTGCAGCCACGTATGCTTTACTCTGAAGTGCCGCCGCAGCGTACCAGAGAAAACATACTGTGAGAAGTTAGCCGGGGACAATGGGCCCCAATTCATCAAACTATTTACGCCCATGAAAAGCTTTTTAAAAGTTGCAAAAATTTGGCGCAATTCAAGGCTTTGCTAAAATTTTGTGACTTTTGGGCTGTCTGACACTATTTTTCCTAGCCACCGCCGCATGTAAACAGTCATAATTTTTTTTTTTTTTAAATCCTATTACAAAAATTATTTTTATCCAAAAAATACATGTATTTAAGTAAAAAAAAGCCGAGGTTTAACAAGCCTATAGTCGATTGCCACGATAATGACAACATCCAAGCAGTATCGGACTGGGTGGGCAAAGGCCCACTCGTAACATTGATTCTTGGGCCCACTGTTCAGCTACATGCAAAAATAACCTGATCCTAGTACTCAAATTTACTGTTGCTTCTATGTAATTTTGACTTGGCTAGCTTGTTTGAGGAATGATTAGATTATACCTTTTTCTGCAAATTGTGAATCAAGTATAATAGCACTACTCATTGGCACTCCTTCACAGGGGAGGCCTACCGGAGGATTCTCCTGTGGGCCAGTCCAAGCCTGCACTCCATCCAAGGAGGCTAAAAAGCAAGAAATCTGTCACTTTATGACACCCCACATTGACATTCTGTGGTACCCCAGGAGTCCGGTTGCCACAATGGCATTGCCATCCTCACGGGGGGTGATGTCATGCCTGGAAGTAAGGAGGGATCCCCTTAGCAGGTAACACAAACATACAACACCTTACTGACTCCAGACCAGAATGGAAGCTCTAAACCCGGTTTCAGGGGAACTTCTGTTATAATAAGGCAATTCAGTACCACAATGGACATAGAGGTCAGAGCACATACAGTGACCTGACAATAACCCAAAAACATAGAACGAGCTCTGAGACGTTGGAACTCTGCTGACCGCAATCCCTAATCCTCTCCAACAACACTAGAGGCAGCCGTGGATTGCGCCTAACGCTCCCTATGCAACTCGGCACAGCCTGAGAAACTAGCTAGCCTGAAGATAGAAAATAAGCCTACCTTGCCTCAGAGAAATACCCCAAAGGAAAAGGCAGCCCCCACATATAATGACTGTGAGTTAAGATGAAAAGACAAACGTAGAGATGAAATAGATTTAGCAAAGTGAGGCCCGACTTTCTGAACAGAGCGAGGATAGGAAAGGTAACTTTGCGGTCAACACAAAACCCTACAAAAACCACGCAAAGGGGGCAAAAAGACCCTCCGTACCGAACTAACGGCACGGAGGTACACCCTCTGCGTCCCAGAGCTTCCAGCAAGCAGGAAAAAACAAATAGACAAGCTGGACAAAAAAAACCAGCAAACAAAATAGCAAAGCGGAACTTAGCTATGCAGAGCAGCAGGCCACAGGAACGATCCAGGAGGAAACAGGTCCAATACTAGAACATTGACTGGAGGCCAGGATCAAAGCACTAGGTGGAGTTAAATAGAGCAGCACCTAACGACTTCACTACATCACCTGAGGAAGGAAACTCAGAAGCCGCAGTACCACTTTCCTCCACCAACGGAAGCTCACAGAGAGAATCAGCCGAAGTACCACTTGTGACCACAGGAGGGAGCTCTGCCACAGAATTCACAACAGTACCCCCCCCTTGAGGAGGGGTCACCGAACCCTCACCAGAGCCCCCAGGACGACCAGGATGAGCCATATGAAAGGCACGAACAAGATCGGGAGCATGGACATCAGAGGCAAAGACCCAGGAATTATCTTCCTGAGCATAACCCTTCCACTTAACCAGATACTGGAGTTTCCGTCTTGAAACACGAGAATCCAAAATCTTCTCCACAATATACTCCAACTCCCCCTCCACCAAAACCGGGGCAGGAGGATCAACAGATGGAACCATAGGTGCCACGTATCTCCGCAACAATGACCTATGGAATACGTTATGTATGGAAAAAGAATCTGGAAGGGTCAGACGAAAAGACACAGGATTAAGAACCTCAGAAATCCTATACGGACCAATGAAACGAGGTTTAAACTTAGGAGAGGAAACCTTCATAGGAATATGACGAGAAGATAACCAAACCAAATCCCCAAGTCGGGGACCCACACAGCGTCTGCGATTAGCGAAACGTTGAGCCTTCTCCTGGGACAAGGTCAAATTGTCCACTACATGAGTCCAAATCTGCTGCAACCTGTCCACCACAGTATCCACACCAGGACAGTCCGAAGACTCAACCTGCCCTGAAGAGAAACGAGGATGGAACCCAGAGTTGCAGAAAAACGGCGAAACCAAGGTAGCCGAGCTGGCCCGATTATTAAGGGCGAACTCAGCCAAAGGCAAAAAGGACACCCAGTCATCCTGATCAGCAGAAACAAAGCATCTCAGATATGTTTCCAAGGTCTGATTGGTACGTTCGGTCTGGCCATTAGTCTGAGGATGGAAAGCTGAGGAAAAAGACAAGTCAATGCCCATCCTACCACAAAAGGACCGCCAAAACCTCGAAACAAACTGGGAACCTCTGTCAGAAACGATATTCTCTGGAATGCCATGTAAACGAACCACATGCTGGAAGAACAATGGCACCAAATCAGAGGAGGAAGGTAATTTAGACAAGGGTACCAAATGGACCATCTTAGAGAAGCGATCACAGACCACCCAAATGACTGACATCTTTTGAGAGACGGGAAGATCTGAAATAAAATCCATAGAGATATGTGTCCAAGGCCTCTTCGGGACCGGCAAGGGCAAAAGCAACCCACTGGCACGAGAACAGCAGGGCTTAGCCCGAGCACAAATCCCACAGGACTGCACAAAAATACGCACATCCCGCGACAGAGATGGCCACCAAAAGGATCTAGCCACTAACTCTCTGGTACCAAAGATTCCAGGATGACCAGCCAACACCGAACAATGAACCTCAGAGATAACTTTATTCGTCCACCTATCAGGGACAAACAGTTTCTCCGCTGGGCAACGATCAGGTTTATTAGCCTGAAATTTTTGCAGCACCCGCCGCAAATCAGGGGAGATGGCAGACACAATTACTCCCTCTTTGAGGATACCCGCCGGCTCAGATAAACCCGGAGAGTCGGGCACAAAACTCCTAGACAGAGCATCCGCCTTCACATTTTTAGAGCCCGGAAGGTACGAAATCACAAAGTCAAAACGGGCAAAAAACAGCGACCAACGAGCCTGTCTAGGATTCAACCGCTTGGCGGACTCGAGATAAGTCAAGTTCTTATGATCAGTCAAGACCACCACGCGATGCTTAGCTCCTTCAAGCCAATGACGCCACTCCTCGAATGCCCACTTCATGGCCAGCAACTCTCGATTGCCCACATCATAATTTCGCTCAGCAGGCGAAAACTTCCTGGAAAAGAAGGCGCATGGTTTCATCACCGAGCAATCAGAACTTCTCTGCGACAAAACAGCCCCTGCTCCAATCTCAGAAGCATCAACCTCGACCTGGAACGGAAGCGAAACATCTGGTTGACACAACACAGGGGCAGAAGAAAAACGACGCTTCAACTCTTGAAAAGCTTCCACGGCAGCAGAAGACCAATTGACCACATCAGCACCCTTCTTGGTCAAATCGGTCAATGGTTTAGCAATACTAGAAAAATTGCAGATGAAGCGACGATAAAAATTAGCAAAGCCCAGGAACTTTTGCAGACTTTTCAGAGATGTCGGCTGAGTCCAATCATGGATGGCTTGGACCTTAACAGGGTCCATCTCGATAGTAGAAGGGGAAAAGATGAACCCCAAAAATGAAACCTTCTGAACAACAAAGAGACACTTTGATCCCTTCACAAACAAAGAATTAGCACGCAGGACCTGAAACACCGTTCTGACCTGCTTCACATGAGACTCCCAATCATCCGAGAAGATCAAAATGTCATCCAAGTACACAATCAGGAATTTATCCAGGTACTCTCGGAAGATGTCATGCATAAAGGACTGAAATACTGATGGAGCATTGGCAAGTCCGAATGGCATTACTAGATACTCAAAATGGCCCTCGGGCGTATTAAATGCAGTTTTCCATTCATCTCCTCGCTTAATACGCACCACGAAGATCTATCTTGGTGAACCAACTAGCCCCCTTAATCCGAGCAAACAAATCAGATAACAACGGCAAGGGGTACTGAAATTTAACCGTGATCTTATTTAGAAGGCGGTAATCTATACAAGGTCTCAGTGAACCATCCTTCTTGGCTACAAAAAAGAACCCTGCTCCTAATGGCGACGATGACGGGCGAATATGCCCCTTCTCCAAGGACTCCTTCACATAACTCCACATAGCGGCGTGCTCAGGCACAGATAAATTAAACAGTCGACCTTTTGGGAATTTACTACCAGGAATCAAATCGATAGCACAATCACAATCCCTATGCGGAGGTAGGGTATCGGACTTGGGCTCATCAAATACATCCCGGTAATCAGACAAGAACTCTGGAACCTCAGAAGGGGTGGATGACGAAATAGTCAGAAATGGGACATCACCATGTACCCCCTGACAACCCCAGCTGGACACAGACATGGATTTCCAATCTAATACTGGATTATGGACTTGTAGCCATGGCAACCCCAACACGACCACATCATGCAGATTATGCAACACCAGAAAGCGAATAACCTCCTGATGAGCAGGAGCCATGCACATGGTCAGCTGGGTCCAATACTGAGGCTTATTCTTGGCCAAAGGCGTAGCATCAATTCCTCTCAATGGAATAGGACACTGCAAGGGCTCCAAGAAAAACCCACAACGCCTAGCATACTCCAAGTCCATCAAATTCAGGGCAGCGCCTGAATCCACAAATGCCATGACAGAATACAATGACAAAGAGCAGATCAAGGTAACGGACAGAAGAAATTTTGACTGTACCGTACCAATGGTGGCAGACCTAGCGAACCGCTTAGTGCGCTTAGGACAATCAGACATAGCATGAGTGGAATCACCACAGTAGAAACACAGCCCATTCAGACGTCTGTGTTCTTGCCGTTCAACTCTGGTCAAAGTCCTATCGCACTGTATAGGCTCAGGTTTAAGCTCAGGTAATACCGCCAAATGGTGCACAGATTTACGCTCACGCAAGCGTCGACCGATCTGAATGGCCAAAGACATAGACTCATTCAGACCAGCAGGCATAGGAAATCCCACCATGACATCCTTAAGGGCTTCAGAGAGACCTTTTCTGAAAATAGCTGCGAGCGCACCTTCATTCCACTGAGTGAGTACGGACCACTTTCTAATTTTCTGACAATATACCTCTATCTCATCCTGACCCTGACACAGAGCCAGCAAATTCTTCTCTGCCTGATCCACTGAATTAGGCTCATCGTACAGCAATCCGAGCGCCAGGAAAAACGCATCGATATTACTTAATGCAGGATCTCCTGACGCAAGAGAAAATGCCCAGTCCTGAGGGTCGCCACGTAAAAAAGAAATAATGATCCTAACTTGTTGAACTGGGTCAGCAGAGCAGCGAGGTTTCAAAGCCAGAAATATTTTACAATTATTTTTGAAACTCAGAAATTTAGTTCTATCTCCAAAAAACAAATCAGGAATAGGAATTCTCGGTTCTAACATAGAATTCTGAACCACAAAGTCTTGAATATTTTGTATTCTTGCGGTGAGCTGATCCACACATGAAGACAGACCTTTAATGTCCATCGCTACACCTGTGTCCTGAACCACCCAAATGTCTAGGGGAAAAAAAAGGCAAAACACAGTGCAGAGAAAAAACAATGGTCTCAGAACTTCTTTTTTCCCTCTATTGAGAATCATTAGTACTTTTGGCCTCCAGTACTGTTATAAGGTAATTCAGTACCACAATGGACATAGAGGTCAGAGCACATACAGTGACCTGACAATAACCCAAAAACATAGAACGAGCTCTGAGACGTGGGAACTCTGCTGACCGCAATCCCTAATCCTCTCCAACAACACTAGAGGCAGCCGTGGATTGCGCCTAACGCTCCCTATGCAACTCGGCACAGCCTGAGAAACTAGCTAGCCTGAAGATAGAAAATAAGCCTACCTTGCCTCAGAGAAATACCCCAAAGGAAAAGGCAGCCCCCACATATAATGACTGTGAGTTAAGATGAAAAGACAAACGTAGAGATGAAATAGATTTAGCAAAGTGAGGCCCGACTTTCTGAACAGAGCGAGGATAGGAAAGGTAACTTTGCGGTCAACACAAAACCCTACGAAAACCACGCAAAGGGGGCAAAAAGACCCTCCGTACCGAACTAACGGCACGGAGGTACACCCTCTGCGTCCCAGAGCTTCCAGCAAGCAGGAAAAAACAAATAGACAAGCTGGACAGAAAAAAACAGCAAACAAAATAGCAAAGCGGAACTTAGCTATGCAGAGCAGCAGGCCACAGGAACGATCCAGGAGGAAACAGGTCCAATACTAGAACACTGACTGGAGGCCAGGATCAAAGCACTAGGTGGAGTTAAATAGAGCAGCACCTAACGACTTCACCACATCACCTGAGGAAGGAAACTCAGAAGCCACAGTACCACTTTCCTCCACCAACGGAAGCTCACAGAGAGAATCAGCCGAAGTACCACTTGTGACCACAGGAGGGAGCTTTGCCACAGAATTCACAACAAACTTCCCTATAAGTTTTGGTCTGGAGGCGGGGTAAGTGAGTTCTGTGTGAGACAGTGAAGGGAGAGGAAGCATGTGAGGAGAGAGACTGGGAGCGGAGCTGTGATTGAGCTCTTCCCAGGATTAAGCGCAGAAGAAACCGGACACTGGAGTCTGTGGTTGCACGGGTACTAAAGGCCCAGCAACTAGAAC
The DNA here is from genome assembly GCF_032444005.1 of Ranitomeya imitator. Taxonomy (NCBI): domain Eukaryota; kingdom Metazoa; phylum Chordata; class Amphibia; order Anura; family Dendrobatidae; genus Ranitomeya; species Ranitomeya imitator. Next base: position 26,624,434 of record NC_091290.1, read on the forward strand.
CGAAGGGCAGGAGATTGCAGTTCTCCTGGCTCATCTGACTCCTGGAGGCACAACAGCAAGTCTGGAGCTTGGGGCTGCCAGTGAGAAGACAGTGCCCATGAAAGGTTCATGCTGTCAACCATACAGGTTGAGTATCAGACACAGGGGAACTTGTGTAAAGCTTCAGGCAGCAAGGGACAGAATTCAGTGCAGAAGGAAGGCCTCCGAACCCACCTGGCTAGGTGGATCCCAAGTCACTCCCAGGCAGCCCAGACCACATCAACACCTGTAACCTGTGCCCTGGACTGCACTTGCAATTCACCAGTAAAAGGTCAAGGAAACAGCAATCCCTGTGTCCTCCTATTTTTTCCTGCACCCTCAGTCCTGCACCGCACCGTCTATCATCCCTTACCAACTGCATCGGTAGTCGTGGGGCCCCGCTCCGCCTGTGGGGAGCAGAACCATCCTCGCTGCGTTACCATCTGCCCCAGCGGTCCCTTTAAGCAGCGTTGGCCATCCTGGCCAAACACCACAGGTGGCGTCACAAATTATCCCCCATAGACTTTATTTTCCACTTTGCTTCATCATTTTTGTTGGACGCCCAGGGCCACGGACCGGGTCACAGCATCCGTGACCAACCCTTTAAGTACCGCCGGACCCGGCCTGAGTATCCCACGTTCCTAGCGGGTGCTCCAATTCCCCTTTTCATACACAAAAGAAAAAGGTTGGAGGTAGACGCAAGCTGTGCACACAGGGGCCCAAGACGTAGGGGGCCACTACCACCTCCAAAGCAGGCGGAAATGTGCATTATCATGAGTCAGTGGACTGCAAAGGGCCCGTACACTGTTCTTGAACAGGGGCCCTATTCTATCTGTGTGTAGAGAGGAATTGTGCCATCTTTCGAAAGTGATAAGATTATCATTCACTGACTGCAAGCAGAGATCTAGTACACCATGAGGGATTCAGCTTTTCTTCTTGCCAATAAATAATAGGCTAAAACGGTTCTAGTTGCTCTTCAAATTGCTGATGGGTCTGAATAGTTACCAAAATTGATGTCGGCAATTACGGGACACTTTAGTCCTGTCCCAAGTCCTGAACGGGACCCCCATAATACCAACCAAAAATGCCCATCTGGGGACACAGTTGGTGAAACGCCCACCCTTTATTCATCACAGGAAGCCACAAATTTTTCGGAATGGTTTGAAAAAGAAAAACCTGGATGCTCCCAGCAAATTCAATTAATGGGATTAATGGATCGGTTATAGGATTTTTTATCTTTTTGTTTTTCACTGTGATAACAAAAGTGAAGTAAAACTGTCCAGTGTTGTCTCCATTTATGGAAGAGGCTCTTACAATGTATCCTGCCCCTTTAACCCTGATACTACAGCACATGCAAAAAAAAAAATCCTTTTTATCCTGTTCTAGGCATCTGGCTGAAGATTCGGCCCCTGGAGGCCATCATCTTAATCCTTCTAAATTAGGCACAGTCCATAGAGGAAGCACCGTGGGAAAAGATGGTGTAGCCGGCGGTGACTGGGGCCGGGATGAATGGACACGACTGCTATTAGCCCAGGCTCCTGCACTGATATGATGAATGATGAGGACGGAAATAGACCCCGTGTTATTCCAGCAAGAAAAACTCCTCTAATTCATAAAACCTGCTATATAAGGCAGGGGAGAGCGTGGCGGAAAATCACAGCAGTATACTGAGGTGCTGTCCAGCTCTGGTTCTGTGTGCAGACGTCACACAATTCATGCAATCGGTGTCTGTGCACACGATGCGGAAAACGCTGCGGATCCGCAGCAGTTTCCCATCAGTTTACAATACAATGTAAACCTATGGGAAACAAAAAACACTGTGCACATGCTGCGGAAAAAAACGCGCGGAAACGCAGCATTGTTTATTCCGCAGCATGTCACTTTCTGCGGATTCCGCAGCGGTTTTACAGCTGCTCCTATAGAAAACCGCAGTTGTAAAACCGCAGTGAAATCCGCAGAAAAACCGCGGTAAATCCGCAGCAAAAAGGCAGCGTTTTTGCCCTGAAGATTTATCAAATCCACTGCGGAAAATTCTGCAGAGGACCATTATACGTGTGAACATAGCCTCAGTTATCACTGCGTTATCTGTTGGGTTACATAGGACTGCAAGTGACATATACATTATCTGTACTTGTAGAGTTATTACTGTGTTATCTGTGGTGTTACATAGGACTGCAAGTGACATGTAATACATTATCTGTACTCGGAGAGTTATTACTGTGTTATCTGTGGTGTTACATAGGACTGCAAGTGACATACATTATCTGTACTCAGAGTTATCACTGTGCTATCTGTGGTGTTACATAGGACTGCAGGTGACAAACGTTATCTGTACTCAGAGTTATCACTGTGTTATCTGTTGAGTTACATAGGACTGCAGTTGACATATAATTCATTATTTGTACTCGGAGAGATATCACTGTGTTATCTGTGGTGTTACATAGGACTGCAGGTGACATAATGCATTATCTGTACTTGTAGAGTTATCACTGCGTTATCTGTGGTGTTACATAGGACTGTAAGTGACATATAATATATTATCTGTACTCGGAGAGTTATTACTGTGTTATCTGTGGTGTTAAGCATGGGTTTATGAGAAATCGCTCCTGTCAAACCAATCTAATCAGTTTTTATGAAGAGGTAAGCTATAGGCTGGACCACGGTGAGTCATTGGACGTGGTATATCTCGATTTTTCCAAAGCGTTTGATACCGTGCCGCACAAGAGGTTGGTACACAAAATGAGAATGCTTGGTCTGGGGGAAAATGTGTGTAAATGGGTTAGTAACTGGCTTAGTGATAGAAAGCAGAGGGTGGTTATAAATGGTATAGTCTCTAACTGGGTCGCTGTGACCAGTGGGGTACCGCAGGGGTCAGTATTGGGACCTGTTCTCTTCAACATATTCATTAATGATCTGGTAGAAGGTTTACACAGTAAAATATCGATATTTGCAGATGATACAAAACTATGTAAAGCAGTTAATACAAGAGAAGATAGTATTCTGCTACAGATGGATCTGGATAAGTTGGAAACTTGGGCTGAAAGGTGGCAGATGAGGTTTAACAATGATAAATGTAAGGTTATACACATGGGAAGAAGGAATCAATATCACCATTACACACTGAACGGGAAACCACTGGGTAAATCTGACAGGGAGAAGGACTTGGGGATCCTAGTTAATGATAAACTTACCTGGAGCAGCCAGTGCCAGGCAGCAGCTGCCAAGGCAAACAGGATCATGGGGTGCATTAAAAGAGGTCTGGATACACATGATGAGAGCATTATACTGCCTCTGTACAAATCCCTAGTTAGACCGCACATGGAGTACTGTGTCCAGTTTTGGGCACCGGTGCTCAGGAAGGATATAATGGAACTAGAGAGAGTTCAAAGGAGGGCAACAAAATTAATAAAGGGGATGGGAGAACTACAATACCCAGATAGATTAGCGAAATTAGGATTATTTAGTCTAGAAAAAAGACGACTGAGGGGCGATCTAATAACCATGTATAAGTATATAAGGGGACAATACAAATATCTCGCTGAGGATCTGTTTATACCAAGGAAGGTGACGGGCACAAGGGGGCATTCTTTGCGTCTGGAAGAGAGAAGGTTTTTCCACCAACATAGAAGAGGATTCTTTACTGTTAGGGCATTGAGAATCTGGAATTGCTTGCCTGAGGAGGTGGTGATGGCGAACTCAGTCGAGGGGTTCAAGAGAGGCCTGGATGTCTTCCTGGAGCAGAACAATATTGTATCATACAATTATTAGGTTCTGTAGAAGGACGTAGATCTGGGTATTTATTATGATGGAATATAGGCTGAACTGGATGGACAAATGTCTTTTTTCGGCCTTACTAACTATGTTACTATGTTACTATGTATGTTACATAGGACTGCAGGTGACATATAATACATTATCTGTACTCGGAGAGTTATCACTGTTATCTGTGGTGTTACATAGGACTGCAGGTGACATGTAATAAATTATAATACTGCATTATCTGTAGTGCTACATAGGACTGTAAGTGACATATAATACATTATCTGTACTCGGAGAGTTATCACTGTGTTATCTGCGGTGTTACATAGGACTGCAGTTGACATATAATACATTATTTGTACTCAGAGAGTTATCACTGCGTTACCTGTAGTGTTACATAGGACTGCAGGTCACATATAATACATTATCTGTACTCAGGAAGGTATTACTGTTTTTTTGTGGTGTTACATAGGATTTACAGGTAACATCTACTATATCGTTTGTATTTGAAGTTATCATAGTTTTTTTCTCGGTGTTACATAGGACTGCAGGTGACATACAGGCGTGTGAAAAAGTGTTTGCCCCCTTCCTGATCTCCTATTCTTTTGCATGCTTGTCACACTTAAATGTTTCAGATCACCAAACAAATGTAAATATTAGACAAAGATAACACAAGTAATCACAGAAAGCAGTTTATAAATGAAGGTCTGTATTATTAAGGGAAAAAGAAATCCAAACCTACAGGGTCCGGCCTGAAAAAGTTGAGCCGCCCTTAGCAGGAACAACTGCAATCAAGCATTTGCAATAATTGGCAATGAATCTTTTACAACGCTCTGGAGAAATTTAGGCCATTCATCTTTGCAGAATTGTTGTAATTCATCCACATTGGTGGGGTTCCGAGCATGCACTCCCTTTCTAAGGCCATGCCACCATGCCACAGCATCTCAATCGGATCAAGGTCAAGACTTTGACTAGGCAACTCCAAAGTCTTCATTTTGTTTTTCTTAAGCCATTCAGAGGTGGACTTGCTGGTGTGTTTTGAATCATTGTCCTGCTGCATAACCCAAGTGTGCTTCAGTTTGAGCTCACGAACAGATGGCCGGACATTCTCTTTCAGGATTTTTTGGTAGACAGCAGAATTCACGGTTCCATTCACCACAGCAAGTCTTCCAGGTCCTGAAGCAGTAAAACAACCCCAGTCCATCACACTACCACCACCATGTTTTACTTTTGGTATGATGTTTCTTTTTTTAAAAGCTTTGTTACATCTATGCCAGATGTAATGGGTCATACACCTTCCAAAAATTTAAACTTTTGCCTTGTCAATCCACAGAGTATTCTCCCAAAAGTCCTTAGGATCATCAAGATGTTTTCTCACTGCTTTTCCCCAATGAATTTAATGGCTCGATGGGCTGAAATGAGGAAAATGTGTGCGTATTTCTCGCAAGCTACACTGATGGTCCTTGTGGTGTCCGATTTTTTTTTTTTTAATCGTAACCATAGACTTGCATTGGCGAGACTCGGCCGATATATACGTAAAATCGCAGCATGCTGCGATTTCACTCGCACGTAGAATACGCCCGAAGAAAAAAACGGTGATGGGAACTTCCCCATAAAATAACATTGGTCCGAGTGCTATGCGATGTTTTCTCGCATAGCACTCGTCCGTATTATACGCTAGTGTGACTCCGGCCTTATGGTGGAGTCATGAGCACTGACCTTAACTGAATCAAGTGAGGCCTGCAGTTCTTTGCATGTTGTTGTGGGGTCTTGTGTGACCTCTTGGATGAGTTGTCGATGCGCCCTTGGGATATTTTTGGTCAGCCAGCCACTCATGGAAAGCTTTGGGACTCCAGCGAAAAACAATGAGAGCCATTATGCATAAATGTTTTCACCATTTCCAAAGCTTTAAAAATGGCTTTAGAACCTTTTCCAGACTGATAGATCTCAATTACTTTGTTTCTCATTTGTTCCAGAATTTCTTTGGAATGTGGCATTATGTCTAGCTTTTGAGGAGTTTTTGGTCTATTTCACTTTGTCAGGCAGGTCCGATTTAAGTTATTTTGTATAATAATTAAATATGTTACATATAATATATTATCTGTACTCGAAGAGTTATCAGTGTTTCATGGGACTGCGGGTAACATTTACTACGTTATCTGTACTCAGGGTTATCAATGTTATTTGTGTTGTGTAAGGTGGCTGCTGGACACAGTAGATGGGAGATAGGTATCACAGAGGTGCATGTCCTCTGTGATATAAACCCGAAGTAATGCTCAAGTACACATAGTACTAAGAGAGGGGTTTATAAGCCATCTTAGGTCCAGCTCTATTTGTGAGCAGCAGAAGAGTTAGGTTTCTCACCATATCTCCACCACTGGGAGTGGTACACATTGTAAAATGGGTCCTGTTTATCTGACACAGGGTGCTGTGTATGGAGGTGTGCAGACCTCCTGGATTGTGTGGCTTTGCAAAAGGACTAAGAATCTGGACTCTAAGCCAAACCTGCACTATTGTATGAACGGTTTAATTTATGTTTTACTTTATGCCGGACAAAGGCTTTATTTAAAGTTTTCCTGCAAATTGGTATATGAGAACTGAAATAAACCAACCGGACTTTAAGTAGAAACGGTTCCTGTGATACCTCAGATCGCTCCCAATTGAGTGGCATTGCCACAGCTGTTACATAGAACTGTGGGTAACGCCTTCCGCATTAATATCACTGTTATGTGTAATGTTACATAGGACTGCAAGTAACATCTCCTACATTATTTGTACTCCAACAGTATTTGAGGTGCTTAGATAATGCCAAACTGTGCCTTAATTAATAGTATAGATAGCACTTGTATAGTACACACAATACCTAGGTAAGTAGTGCAATACAGTGTACTGATACATAAAATATATATTGCTTAGATAACACTATAGTACCCATATAAATCAGAGACATAGGGTCCAGATAAATAGCACATGGGGTGCTTAGGTCATGCCACAAGTGCTTAGATAAATCAGAAAAGAAAAAGCACTGATAGCAATACACAAAGTGACCAGATAGGACCATACAGTTCAGATAACAATGTCAGGCACATACACTCAGGAGGTATGCACCGGATGTTGCCTAGCCATCCATCCACCACAGAGACCCATTACCACACATTATACGTTGCTTTGCAGTGGCTGTTATGTAGGAAAGCGCAGTCTGCTTCAATTTTTTCTGCAATTAAACAAGCGATATGCCGGCAGATAAAGGCCGAAAGAGGACACTATTGTGGTCCTTAATAAATGGGGGCCTATGGGCACGTTACAGTATATGTGGGGAAAAGCTCCAATATACATTATAGCCTTATTTTACATGGATATTACTACATAGTGGTGCTCAGATAAAATAGAACAATACAGCACCCAGACAATTACGGCTCTGTTCACATGGCCAGTAGTTATTTCCGCTTTTGGAGAAATTCATTGGAATGGGAACATAAGTCATAAAACGTTTTCTATTCTCCTCCTTTCCAACTGTTACCCGTTTTTTAGCCAAAACAAATAACACTGTTGGCACAACTTTTTTTTAGCTGGACAATAAACCTCCCTCAGAAATAAACAGATTTTTTTTTAACATTGAAGTCTATGGATCATCCATAGTAACATAGTAACATAGTAACATAGTTAGTAAGGCCGAAAAAAGACATTTGTCCATCCAGTTCAGCCTATATTCCATCATAATAAATCCCCAGATCTACGTCCTTCTACAGAACCTAATAATTGTATGATACAATATTGTTCTGCTCCAGGAAGACATCCAGGCCTCTCTTGAACCCCTCGACTGAGTTCGCCATCACCACCTCCTCAGGCAAGCAATTCCAGATTCTCACTGCCCTAACAGTAAAGAATCCTCTTCTATGTTGGTGGAAAAACCTTCTCTTCTCCAGACGCAAAGAATGCCCCCTTGTGCCCGTCACCTTCCTTGGTATAAACAGATCCTCAGCGAGATATTTGTATTGTCCCCTTATATACTTATACATGGTTATTAGATCGCCCCTCAGTCGTCTTTTTTCTAGACTAAATAATCCTAATTTCGCTAATCTATCTGGGTATTGTAGTTCTCCCATCCCCTTTATTAATTTTGTTGCCCTCCTTTGTACTCTCTCTAGTTCCATTATATCCTTCCTGAGCACCGGTGCCCAAAACTGGACACAGTACTCCATGTGCGGTCTAACTAGGGATTTGTACAGAGGCAGTATAATGCTCTCATCATGTGTATCCAGACCTCTTTTAATGCACCCCATGATCCTGTTTGCCTTGGCAGCTGCTGCCTGGCACTGGCTGCTCCAGGTAAGTTTATCATTAACTAGGATCCCCAAGTCCTTCTCCCTGTCAGATTTACCCAGTGGTTTCCCGTTCAGTGTGTAATGGTGATATTGATTCCCTCTTCCCATGTGTATAACCTTACATTTATCATTGTTAAACCTCATCTGCCACCTTTCAGCCCAAGTTTCCAACTTATCCAGATCCATCTGTAGCAGAATACTATCTTCTCTTGTATTAACTGCTTTACATAGTTTTGTATCATCTGCAAATATCGATATTTTACTGTGTAAACCTTCTACCAGATCATTAATGAATATGTTGAAGAGAACAGGTCCCAATACTGACCCCTGCGGTACCCCACTGGTCACAGCGACCCAGTTAGAGACTATACCATTTATAACCACCCTCTGCTTTCTATCACTAAGCCAGTTACTAACCCATTTACACACATTTTCCCCCAGACCAAGCATTCTCATTTTGTGTACCAACCTCTTGTGCGGCACGGTATCAAACGCTTTGGAAAAATCGAGATATACCACGTCCAATGACTCACCGTGGTCCAGCCTATAGCTTACCTCTTCATAAAAACTGATTAGATTGGTTTGACAGGAGCGATTTCTCATAAACCCATGCTGATATGGAGTTAAACAGTTATTCTCATTGAGATAATCCAACAATGGTTCCATTTTTTGCTGTGCCCAGAACATTAGAGGTGATCGGAGACACCACTGGACCCATTACAAACGGATGATAACTGAACATCTGAACAGTGCCTAACGTTGACGATGTCCGGTTACGTAGTGATTACAATGTGTGTATAATCTCCCAGTACATAGAATATAACATAATGATGTGTTTCTTTTTAAGCTCACGGCAGATGATAATTCCTGACTGTCTGTGTATGGTCAGTCCAGGATCTATCAAGTCACCAGTCACCGTCCAGGATGCCCACATTACCTGGAGTGCCGGAGCAAACTGGAGATACCCAGCACTCCTCCCCTCCTCCATCCTCCTCCGCCTCGGTGAAGGTGAGTGTCCTATATCTACATAGTACATTTAAGTCCCCCATTCACATTAGACTAATGTCGACTGGTTTTGAAATTGTGCAATTGATTGTCGGGGGAGTTAAAGGGAACCTGTCACCGGAATTTGGCGGGACCGGTTTTCGGTCATATGGGCAGAGTTTTCGGGTGTTTGATTCACCCTTTCCTTACCCGCTGGCTGCATGCTGGCCTCAATATTGGATTGAAGTTTATTCTATGTCCCCCGTAGTACACGCCTGCGCAAGGCAATCTTGCCTTGCACGCGCGTAGTATGCTTTGCCCAACTGCGGGCAAAGCCGAAAAGCATTAGTGCGCATGCGCCGGCGCACTATGTCCCTGAACACAGTTAAATACTTCCGGGACATAGTGCGCCGGCGCATGCGCACTAATGCTTTTCGGCTTTGCCCGCAGTTGGGCAAAGCATACTGCGCGTGCGCAAGGCAAGATTGCCTTGCGCAGGCATGTACTACGGGGGACATAGAATGAACTTCAATCCAATATTGCGGCCAGCATGCAGCCAGCGGGTAAGGAAAGGGTGAATCAAACACCCGAAAACTCCGCCCATATGACCGAAAACCGGTCCAGCCAAATTCCGGTGACAGGTTCCCTTTAAGGATCCACCATGTCCGATTTCAGACTGACCGATCCTATCTTTCTCCTGGAGATAAGCGTCATCAAGATGGCTTTCTCATAGAGAACACCAAAACACTCACTCGAACAAGCGCTTCTGAGTATGGGATAACTGGATGAGAGAGCCGCCAGCCAAATGATTGGCCAACAGCCATCTCATGTCTATGGTGGGCTTTAGGATCCATGAAGCTGAGATCTGAAGACCCCCATCTGGCAACAGATGGCCCCAATTTACATCAGGTCTACAGATAGCACTCGAAACAAACTACTTAATTTTTTTCATTTAAAAAAAAAAATGTGTTGCCTTCTGGGAACCATAACTTTTTTTTTTCTGTCTGCATGGCAGAATGTGGACGTGTTTTTTGAGTGACGAGTTATAATTGTAAATAATGCTTTTCACTTTACCATATAATGTTCATAGAAAATGGGATGCAGGGTGGAATTGGGAAAAAAACAAAACAAAACAATATTTGTTAGAAATTATTTTTATGACGTTCACAATGAGGTAAATATGATGTGTTCACATTTTGTACATAGCGATTGTAACGGGGTCTACCAAGCTGGGGTACCTCTTTCAGTACCACCCCGTGTTTCAGGAGGTCCACTCTGCTTTGGCTGGAGTCTGAATGAAGGACTCTGGCTGGAATTCCTTGGTTACCTGGGAGCATATAAAATATCACTGCTTCTCCACGTATTTTCAGTCTGACAACACTTTATTCACAGGACACAGAATATATCACACAGATACACAGGGCAGGCCAATAGAAAAGCGGCAGGCCAGACATACATTTCAATAGCCGCAGGTGGCCAAAGCCTGCCGATATTTACTGTCGGAATTACAAAGGTGGGGGGAGGACAGAAGGGGGATATCTTGTCCCCTCTGCCCGGGGGCGCAACCTGTGGGCTGATGCATCTCACATGGAACCTATTATACATGCATATACTGTAACTGCACAACATATTCTGAGTGCTGAGTGGTTCTGTAACACGTAACAGAGATACTAAACTTTCTTTTTTTTAGGTTTACCATAATTAAAAAAAAGTAATACTGTATTAAAAAGAGTAAAAAAAATTACTAAGGAAAAGGGGGATGATTTGAACATTTATGTATCTGATTTTTAAAAGAAGATTTTTAACAGGTTTTTTTCTCATTTTTTATCAGTTCTCCTAGACTTGAACCTGCAATAGCTTTTTCGCTTGTACAGTACAATCCACTGCAACACTGCAGTATCGCAAAATTAATTTTCTCCTCTGAAGCCCAGCCACAGAAGACCCAGGGCTAGAATGGCAACACCACCTATATCTAACCACTTAGGGGTGGACACACCATTGATGTAGCCTGTTTAGTACTTCAGTAACCAGAGAAACATCCGACTAAACAATCAAAGAGCAAAAAAAAGCAGCAAAGTTTGTGAAAATCAGAATTTGTGTCAGTCTGAAAACTTTGGGCCGATGACAGTATAAAGTCTGATGTAAGGATTCTCCGCTGCCGGCTGCTGTGATAAATTGTTCTATCTTCATAATATTTTCAGCAGCTTGTTCCCTTGGGAGATTTAAAGTGGTTTTTTTTTGTAGAAATTCTGAAGCTAATAATAGAACTAAGCTGAAATTCTCAGAAACGGTTTCAAAATGTTTTATAAGCAGCGGCTAAATCCAGTGACATGTTCACAGTAATGGCAACGATATGCTGGCAAGAATCCCGTTATCTGCTTCATAGAACAAAACATCCGCTACATTCCCCCCGTATACAGCACCGAGAATACAGGCAATCTCTACTACCTCTCCCATCGTGAAGAACAGGAGAAGTGGTACTATGCAGTGTATATACAGTACAGACCAAAAGTTTGGACACACCTTCTCATTTAAAGATTTTTCTGTATTTTCATGTCTATGAAAATTGTACATTCACACTGAAGGCATCAAAACTATGAATTAACACATGTGGAATTCTATACGTAACAAAAAAGTGTGAAACAACTGAAAATATGTCTTATATTCTAGGTTCTTCAAAGTAGCCACCTTTTGCTTTGATGACTGCTTTGCACACTCTTGGCATTCTCTTGATGAGCTTCAAGAGGTAGTCACCGGGAATGGTTTTCACTTCACAGGTGTGCCCTGTCAGGTTTAATAAGTGGGATTTCTTGCCTTATAAATGGGGTTGGGACCATCAGTTGTGTTGTGCAGAAGTCTGGTGGATACACAGCTGATAGTCCTACTGAATAGACTGTTAGAATTTGTATTATGGCAAGAAAGAAGCAGCTAAGTAAAGAAAAACGAGTGGCCATCATTACTTTAAGAAATGAAGGTCAGTCAGTCCATAAAATTGGGCAAACTTTGAAAGTGTCCCCAAGTGCAGTGGCAAAAACCATCAAGCGCTACAAAGAAACTGTCTCACATGAGGACCGCCCCAGGAAAGGAAGACCAAGAGTCACCTCTGCTTCTGAGGATAAGTTTATCCGAGTCACCAGCCTCAGAAATCTCAGGTTAACAGCAGCTCAGATTAGAGACCAGGTCAATGCCACACAGAGTTCTAGCAGCAGACACATCTCTACAACGACTGTTAAGAGGAGACTTTGTGCAGCAGGCCTTCATGGTAAAATAGTTGCTGGGAAACCACTGCTAAGGACAGGCAACAAGCAGAAGAGACTTGTTTGGGCTAAAGAACACAAGGAACGGACATTAGACCAGTGGAAATCTGTGCATTGGTCTGATGAGTCCAAATTTGAGATCTTTGGTTCTAACCACCGTGTCTTTGTGCGACGCAGAAAAGGTGAACGGATGGACTCTACATGCCTGGTTCCCACCCTGAAGCATGGAGGAGGAGGTGTGATGGTGTGGGGGTGCTTTGCTGGTTACACTGTTGGGGATTTATTCAAAATTGAAGGCATACTGAACCAGCATGGCCACCACAGCATCTTGCAGCGGCATGCTTTTCCATCCGGTTTGCGTTTAGTTGGACCATCATTTATTTTTCAACAGGACAATGATCCCAAACACACCTCCAGGCTGTGTAAGGGCTATTTGACCAAGAAGGAGAGTGATGGGGTGCTACGCCAGATGACCTGGCCTCCACAGTCACCAGACCTGAACCCAATCGAGATGGTTTGGAGTGAGCTGGACCGCAGAGTGAAGGCAAAAGAACCAACAAGTGCTAAGCATCTCTGGGAACTCCTTCAATATTGTTGGAAGATCATTCCCAGTGACTACCTCTTGAAGCTCATCAAGAGAATGCCAAGAGTGTGCAAAGCAGTCATCAAAGCAAAAGGTGGCTACTTTGAAGAAAGAACCTAGAATATAAGATATATTTTCAGTTGTTTCACACTTTTTAGTTAAGTATATAATTCCACATGCGTTAATTCATAGTTTTGATGCCTTCAGTGTGAATGTACAATTTTCATAGTCATGAAAATTCAGAAAAATCTTTAAATGAGAAGGTGTGTCCAAACTTTTGGTCTGTACTGTATATTGTAATGCAGAGACTTTCACAACAGCGTGTTAAAGAGGCAGTGACCCAGGTTATTCCAATTTACAAGTATTTATTTTGGGAACTTACAAAAATAACTCAAACTTTATCATCTGGTTCGCAGCCGAATAGTCCATAACAGTTCTTATCACATCTGTTGCCTTGGGCGACTGCACCGCTGTGTCACTCGTGGGTGCGTCAACAGCTCTGCCTTCTGTGGCCTGTGTTCAGGCTCATACAGCCCTTATCCTGCACAGAGCCTCCTGCTCTGCTTCATGCAATCCAAACACTGACACACCCAAACCTTAACTGAAAGTTTAAATGAGAATTGTGGACATGGGCCATTCCCAAAACCAAGAATGGAGGGAGAGAACCGCCCCATTACCTTCCTGTAGATCTTTCCAAAAATAAAAGTCAAGTCAAGTCTTCTTAATTCTGACTTGGTCAAATAGTTTGACCAAATCCAATTTCTCTTTTCTTTTGCATTGTAATCACAGCTGTGGCTGTAGTTACAAAGCACAATAGCGGGTTCAGTATGCTTCTATGCACATCCTGGGGGACACATAATGACCCTCGTATATGATTCCCCTCACAATATATATATATCAAGCAGTTAATCGTTGATAGCCTTTTAGCTGTCATTCTATAAGTTATATATTGCATGGTGTGCTTCTTCTCAGGATGCAGCGTCTGACGGCAGAGCCTTCATCCCACCATCTATAATTCTACCAGAACCAGGAAATTCTATAGAGGAAAACTGTCTTGAAAGAATCCGGTAAGCAGCTGTTACCGTTCTGATCATATCTCAAGACAATGGTTAAGTTTTTTCTAATTAATGTATCTTTTTTTTTTTTACATATTTTATTAATTATCATTTACATATATTGCATTACATGGTCAGATCTTTGGAATTTCTCCCGCAGACCTCACAGTCCGTCCTTTAGATCCAGTCGCCAGGCCAGATCATCCATCTCTTCCGCAAACTCCTTGATATCTGTCGGTAAGATCGCCCACGACTCTGTCGGGGGATTATGATGGTCTTTTTACCTTAGTGATCTTCTGAGGGATAAGAGGAGATAACATGTCTTAGGAAAACGGAAATTGGTACTTAAAAACATTCTTACCATCTCGACCCTAAACTTTGATTTTCCCCCTCACCCATCAATTAATGATGTCTTAGTGATAATGGGTGGCCGGGCATACGTGTGGTCATTACATCTTGGCAGACGCTTCAAGGGTGGGTTTCCATCCCGATGGTAAATACTTAAAAATATGTGCATAGACTGCCAAGACATGCCACCCGCGGCAGGAGAGGAACACTTCACAATGTTTACCAGAACAGTCTCCAAAACATCACAGTGTGACAACGGCTGAAGTGCCAGGAGCATCGTGTGTGTGTGTGGACGCCGCAGAGCGGAGGGAAGCGGAGAGCGTCCTGTGTACAAAGCCCTATAGAGGTCATTCTTCCTTGGATACAATTCTTGCCAAGGGTCAAGTGTTTCTTATCTGTAATTGTGGGTGGTCCACCCAAGGCGTCCGCTTGGGGATAGGGTGGTCCCTGTGACATAGCATTGTCAAAATAGATTTTCAACATTTTGCATTGTGACAAGAGCAGAAGTTCTCGATGCCGTGGAACATGGATTTATCAATAGTATCCTAAAATGCATTTAACAACAATACAGTAATCACTGAAAAGTGACTTTTAGTGCATGTTTATGTAATGCAAAAAATTAAAAAATTCTGGAAAAAAGAAACCTCTACATATCAGGCTAAAATGTGAGCCACCGAAATCCGCCATCAGCACCAACTGCTCCTTTTCTAATAATCTTGTCTTGAAATATCTATCTATCTATCTATCTATCTATCTATCTATCTATTATCTATCTATTATCTATCTATCTATCTATCTATCTATCTATCTATCTATCTATCTATCTATCTATCTATACAGTTCACCAATTACTGACAAACACCACACAGGGTAAATACAATTTACACCCTGTGACCATCCAAGGATAATGAAATCCTACCGGTACCGTACAACAAACGAACTATAAACCTATAAAAACTTGCACGAGTCAACCTCAAGGTATAATATAGTAACAAATTTTATTAGCATAAAACATAACAAAACAAAGAAAGAGACAATAATGATGGTGATAAATACCAGTAAATAGTCACCATAGACCTAAGGCACATTAATAGTTACTCACTTCACTGCCACAAGGTTTAAATCTCCCGTGCATTCAGCAATCTATTACGCCCAATGGCGTTACAATCCTGTGTCCCATGCTTGGGATGTAACATAAATGGCATGTAAAAGCATTAGTAAAAAACGTTAGATTACCTTAGGTCTGATGGCGCCAGAGCCCCTACGCGCGTTTCGGCTGCGTGTGCCTTCTTCCGGGGGAGTCTATTTAAGAAAATAGCATAAATCATGAGCAAAAGAAAGAAAGTTACAAAAGATACAGAAGAAGCCATTATCGATACATTATTTTTCCTTACTCCAACTGACGGACGCCGCTCTTTAAATATGCAACAAACAAAAAAATGCCCAGCGTGGCCCATCATAGGCAGAGCTTGGAGGAGATATCTTGACATGTTCCGTTTTCTGTCCCTGTAAACATATGGTAGCACTACATTCTGCTCCGGCAGCTCACACTTTTCTCCTTCAGATAACAATGGCCATGTGATCGACCTGGTCCATGGGAGTCTACCCGACCTTAGGATATCAGAGGAGGACAAGAGGAAAAACCTGCAGTTATTGGAAGAAGCCAAAAAAGTCAGTGAAAAATTCCTAACCCGACGGGGCCGACGCTCGAGATGCAGCCTCTCTGACTCGCCCACAGGTGCTTGGTGTAGTAAGGGTTTGTTTCTGTACCTAAAACCTCCTCCTGGTACAGTAAAATGTTATCTGTCATTACAATATATTTTATACTTGGACAATGCCACTATAACAAGACTTTCTCTTATTTTTTCCTCGCCAGTCTCATCCCCATCACCGAGCCCCAAAGTGTCTCCAGTGTCATCTCGGAGCAACTCCTTCACCTTTCCGGCAGCACCAGGTACAAAAAGCCATCAAATGCTCATCAATTCTTGGGAAATATCAAGGCTAAAGTCTGTGGTCCTATAGTCAGTGGCTTTGGATTGGCACAGGAACTAGAACGGTAGCCACCGGCTGTGCCACCCTACTACATGGGCTCTCCTGAGATCGGCTGATCTCATACAGGACACCTTACAGCCTTTGGTTGCTGCCCAAGTTGAATTAGATTTGCTATTTTTGCAATACTTCACATTACCATATACAAGGCAGGGACCCATTCTTGACTTTGCTATGGGACCCCAAGAGTTCTTATGATGCCCCTGACTGGTTTACCCGGTTCTGTAAAGCAATGCTATGGGTTACTATGGATGGCATGAACGGTTCTGGGTGCCGTGACCGGCTGGCATGATTATTGGTGGCACTGTAAATGCTAAGACCTTTTCTTTGCACAGTTTTAAATGGTACTGTCATAGAAGAAAGTTCTCCTGACCTCGAGTCTGGTCTGCAAAGTTTGCCGTCAAGATGACTTCTTGCTTTTGCAAGAATTATACTGATTGTGCCTCATACACTATGCCCCCCGAGTAATCTATGCATCATGTTGCACCCCTAGTAAGGAATACTCACCGGCTAACGCTCTCACATTGTCGTGAAGATGCCATTGCAACAACTGCATTACATGTTGCTTCCCTATCTTCCATAGTATCTGCATCCTAAGAACGCAGATATGGGTCAATTCAGCAAAAGGGTACCGGGTGGGCATAATCCTCCCAATTCTGCAAAAGGGCCATCCTTTTAAGACACGGACCATGAGAGCCGATTGTATTCCACCCCTGTCTCTTCCCTATCTCCAGTATGTGTGATGTTCCATATGAATGGCGGTCATCTCTGGGGTCCTGACGACGTCTTCTCCTTGATCTGTAATCGCTCTGTTTACCCCGTTACTTAGTGATGTGACTTATCTGCTAATTTCACCCCCACCATCCCACTTAAATCTCCATAAAGGACAGACTAATAATAGTTCACATAAATGAGGAAACATTGTTCTCTCCGAATTCCACTTATTTTGGAGCACGTTGCCAGACACGCGGGATTTTTTTTCCTCTTTCTCTTGTTTCACATTTCAGCATTTAGTGTCGCGCTGGGAATCATCCGCTTCATTGTGACTATATTAGGTATCCGGAGCGGTCAGACAGAAGGAACGCTCAGCAATGTGGAAAAGAAGGAGCCCTGAGCGTGAAGACATGGTCCCAACACACGCCGACAGTGGCTGAAATAAATCCACCTCCTCCGGTAGCCAACATGGAGGTGACCAAAGAGGAGGGTGATCTCATGAACGCCATTGTTGTGCTAAAGTTGACTTTCAAAGGGGAAAAAAAAATATCACCGGAGAGGGTTAAGATGGCCACTGACCTTTAGGGCATGTGCATATTTTTTGGGCGGATTCCGCCTGGAACCCAAATAAAAGAGAACTAAAAAACCTGCAAAAAGAACATTTATACAGCAATATAAAAACGCCTTGCCTTGCGCCCGTTTCATCTTTTATCACTTCTTTTAGCCTCTTCAGGCTTCGAAAGCTTTTAAGCGGCTAAAGGAAATGGCTGGTTCGTTCTTCCAAAACTAAAAAACTGACACGTCAGGAAAAACACCGCCACCGTTTTTCCCGAAGTGTCTTCCTATATCAAAAACGATGCGGATACGCCGGAGGGTGAAAGACTCATGTGTTCACATACCCTTAGAGCACAGAATTTTTGGCAGTCCCTATTAAAATGTAAAGTGCTGCAGAATATGTTGGCGCTATAGAAATAAAATTATCATTATTGTTTCTGTGTACAGGACCTGATCCGTATCCCAGTGTCTTCCCTGAAGCTGCAACATTGCTACAGGTAAGACGGCACAAGTACTGAGGTTAAAAAAAGATTATTGTATGTTCCAAGTCTTTATGACTTATAATGGACACGGAAGAGCGCCCTCCACAGCTGGGGGTGTGATCTGCGGCTTACTGTAAAGCGGTGGTATAGTCACAGGACCGTGCTTGGGACATGACCCTGCTGAAGGGGACATTTAGATGGAGGAGGAATAATGGAACAAGTGGCGAACCTCAAGTGGCTCCTGCAGAATTCGCTTCTATACTTTTCTATTTCTCAGAAAATGTGTAACGAAGCAGAACATAAGGCGACGTGACACCTGCCAACCATTGATGCCCCAGTGTTTAGAAATTCACCCCTTTTGTCTCATCTTCTTACTGTTCTCAAGATTTTTGGTTGCTGTTAATAAAATTTTGCAGAAAACCCATCCTGGACTAGTCCCACAGCTGAGGGGCTGGTTAGGCTACTTTCACACTGGCGTTTTTTTGAATACTTCGCAATGCGTCGTTTAGGGGAAAAAACGCATCCTGCAAAGTTGTTTGCAGGATGCGTTTTTGCCCCATAGAGTAACATTACCGACGCATTGCGACGTATTGACACACGTCGCAACCGTCGTGTGACGGTTGCGCCGTGTTGTGGCAGACCGCTGGGAGCAAAAAACGCTAAATGTAAAGTTTTTTGCTGCCGACGGACCGCTTTTTCCGACCGCGCATGCGCGGCCGGAACTGCACCCCCACCTCCCCGCACCTCACAATGGGGCAGCGGATGCGCAGGAAAAATGCATCCGCTGCCCCCGTTGTGCGGCGCATCAAACGCTAGCGTCGGAATCTCAGCCCGACGCAATGCGACGGGCCGAATCCGATGCTAGTGTGAAAGTAGCCTTAATTGTATGAATGGGGATGAGTCCAGGACAGATGAGAGATGTGTGCTGCTGTATTTGGCTCACAGAGAATTGTTTACACCCCTGATACTTATTTAAAGACGCAACCGACTAAGCGTGATACCCGTTTAAAGAGGACCTGTCACTTGCAATAAATGTTATTTTTACTTTGCATAAAAGCCGCCGTTCTCCTGAATCCGGCGCTGTTTTTCTTTTGTTCCTGCGCCTCTCCATTCCTGAGATATGTCTCCCTTCTTCCCTTTACGTAAATCTAGTCTTGTTAACCAAGTGGGACTGGTTATCAACAATTTTCTGTGGGCGTCTTTATAAAGACCACACCCAGTTGGATAAAGAGCTAGATTTATATACAGCAAAGGAAGGGCCATATCTATGGAACGGAGAGGCGCAGGAGCAAAAGAAAGACAGCTCCGGATTCAGGAAAAAAAAACAAACAAATGATGGCAAGTGATAACATTAAGGATCCAGTCATTACAAGATATAACATTGCATTAGAGCTTTTCTACTGCCCTGTACAGAGATTCTCCATGAGCGCCATCTCATCTCCAGTCCTAAATACCATATTAATAATTTCCATTGTTCTAGAATGCAACAAAGGGATTGACGAATCGGAAGCAGAACGACCAAAGGAAGATTTCCCAGGGCCGGCTCACCCCGCGTCCTCAAAGTCTTACAGCTGCTTCTAAGGAGACCCTTTATGAACAGAAGGAAAACTTTGACCCCCTGAAACACGTGAGCGGTACATATAAATCCCCGGCCCCTGATATCTCTAAACCTTCTATTATAAAGACCAGAATTGGTCCTGAGCAGGAGCTCCAGAAATCCATCCTGAAGAAGCCGGGTGACCCGCCTCGAGGAGGCCCCTCGGAGGGACTGGCTGCTTCTAGTGTGGCTTTCCAATTCTCGGGGTCACCTCAAGTCCCTGTTGACTCCAAGTTTGTATCCCGGTTGGAACATGTGACGGCCGGGAACAGGCCGCCGCTCCTGAGGGCCCTCTCCTGGGACAGCGTCGAACCAGAACAGAGAACTAAATCCAGTTTAGAGTCACCCGAAAAAGACCTCGTTTCCAGTTATGATAAGTGTAACGATAAACTGTCCAAGTTCTCCGGGCTGAAGGATTTTCATATTCAACCTGTTCGACTCCAGAAGCTGACCAAACTAAGGGAGGTAAGTGACCACCATATGTGCTCATAAGGGGTCAATACTCGCCTTAAAGGGATCCCCATCCTAAGCCCCATCATCGCATGATGAAAGTTCTGTAACTTTTCAATAGTCTTTGACCAAGATCCATCATTTACAGGTTTGTTTTTTAAGTCACTTATTGTCTTGTCTTTCATTTTACAAGACTTTTGCGGTCCAAATTACAATGAATCGATCGATATCACGCCCTCAAGCTAACCTCGAAAAGTTGGTACAACTGACGGAAAAATGGGAAAAGTCGCATAAGTTTTGCGCAACTACAAACTGTGCAAACATTTTGCGTCCTTTTTCTTTTTGCTCCAGATTTTTAATTCTTCGCCGTTTTCAAGATCGTTGCTTGCTGTCAGTGAATGGAAACGTTGATAGTCAGAGGCCTCCACGTGTCCAATTGACACAAGTGAGGTTATCACTAGATCAGCAGAAATCTTAAAAACCCATGAAAAATCGAAGCGGAAAATAAATTGGGGAATTGTAGAACTTTTTATTACACAGAGAATTTGCAGAAAAGTGAGAGGGTTGTAGCAGGTTTGGAAATAATCTCCTATCCTTGGGAGCGGCGATAACATCCTGATCACTGAGATCCAACCGCTGGGAGCATTATGAACGGGCAGATCTTCGGTATGCCCAACCTCTGCTCCATTGTTCTTTAGGCCGGTTTCACATGTCAGTGTCTCCGGTACGTGAGGTGACAGTTTCCTCACGTACCGGAGACACTGACTCACATAGACATATTAAAATCAATGTGTCTCTGCACATGTCAGCGTGTTTTCATGGACCGTATGTCCGTGTGCAAAGCACGGAGACATGTCAGTGTTCGTGGAAGCGCACGGATTACACGGACCCATTAAAGTCAATGGGTCCATGTAAAACACGTACTGCACACGGACAGCGTCCATGTGCAGTCCGTGTGCTCTGCAGGAGACAGCGCTACAGTAAGCGCTGTCCCCCCCACGTGGTGCTGAAGCCGCCATTCATATCTTCTCTCCAGCAGCGTTCGCTAGAGAGAAGATATGAAAAATCCTTTTTTTTTTTTCATGTTTAAAATAAAGATCCCTGTCCCCACCCCCCTCCCACCTCCTGTGCGCCCATCCGCTGTTAATAAAATACTCACCCGGCTCCCTCGCAGCGTCCTCTCAGCGCCAGCTTCTCCTGTATGAGCAGTCACGTGGTACCGCCGATTACAGTCATGAATATGCGGCTCCACCTCCCATATGGGTGGAGCCACATATTCATGACTGTAATGGGCGGCACCATGTGACCGCTCATACAGGAGAAGGTGCGGCATGGAGAGGACGCTTCGAGGGAGCCAGGTGAGTATTTTAGTAACAGCGGGCGGGCGCACAGGGGGTGGGAGGGGGGTGGGGACAGGGATCTTTATTTTAAACACGAAAAATACAAAAAAAAGGATTTTTCATATCTTCTCTCTAGCGAACGCTGCTGGAGAGAAGATATGAATGGCGGCTTCAGCACCAGTTGCAGGGGACAGCGCTTACTTGTAGCGCTGTCTCCTGCACGGTCCGTGTGGTACCCAGTTGGCACACAGGTGGCACACGGCTGCCACACGTGTGCCACACTGATGTTCACGGTAAGCACACGGACACGGATAATTGCGGTACCGATTTTTCCGGTACCGGAATTATCTGGACGTGTAAGACTAGCCTTATGGGACTGCTGAAGATGACCAAATACAGCGCTCAGATGTACCCGGCAGTCTCATAGAGAATAAAGCACAGAGTGCATCCTGAATCTCGGCTCCATTCACACTGGACTCTGCAGAGCTCTGTTCTCAAGATCAGTGGGATTCCCAGCTACTGGAGCCTCAGTGATCAGGGAGTTTTCCCCCCATACTATGCATAGGGGATAACTTCCATACTTTGCACAAGTCCTTTAAGGTTATGTGCACACAGCACAGATTTTGTTAAGGTGGCTTTGGAGCAGAAACTGAGTGGGAACTCTTCAAAAAATCAAATTTGCTTAATTTCTGCTCCGAAAACTGCACATAGCCTACAGGAAAATATTCCTAATAATAAGACTTACCTAAAACCAGAAAACTCCTAAAAGCCGAAGAAAAGCAGAAATCGGCTGTATGCAGCTGCAGCTGTGAGCCGTGGATAATTACTGTGGTGACCACTAGAGGGTGCTCCTCTCATATGGATGATGGGTTCCGGATTGTAGATGGTGATATATGACAGGTTACAGTGAGGCCATATTCACACACGCAGTATTTGGTCAGTATTTTACATCAGTATTTGTAAGCCAAAACCAAAAGTTGGACAATTAGAGAAAACGAATAATAGAAACACATCGCCACTTCTGTATTGATCACCCACTCCTGGTTTTGGCTTACAAATACTGATGTAAAGTGCTGATTGTGGCGTAATACAGATTTTTTTTACCCCACTCCTACATTTAACCAGTAGCCTCCATTTTACCTGCACTGACTGATACATTGTAGCAAAATATCAGGTAATGAGAAAAATTGTGATGTTTATGTGTTATGTCACAGAGCATTACCTGCACTGATACAGTGTAGCAAACTGTCAACTGTATGATGTTTTAGGACAGGGTTTTTCAATCCTAGAGGTGAATTACGCTGACTGTCCCAGAATAGATAACAGACAGCACAGACTTTTCTATTTTGGCAGTCACTCCCTCTGGATTACCTGCTATGGACATTAGGTTATGGCTATGCTTGCTCACCTTAGTTGCTCCGTGTGAAGAATATTGGAGATATAATTTCATGCCAATCATTTGTATTTTATTTGGCCTGGGATTATAAAAGTCTTTCCTTTGTCCAGCAATGATAAGAAGCTCATATTCTCAAAGCCTCAAGGAAAAAGCTGCCACCAAGCTCAGCAGGGGGGACGAAGCTTCAGAGGCTGTGAGTAACAGATCTCACACCTTGGAGTGCTCAAAGCACGACAAAGGTCTGCTTGCCATATAGAGTCCTGCTGAAGTTGCAGACACTTTCTAGAACATTCCAGAAACATAATTCCATAAGGAGTTATGAAGATACTATACATTCTAGCCATACATTGTGTATATTTCCAAGATCCCCAGAACATGGCAAACGCCTGCCTGGGTATCATCTCGTTCTAGCACCCAGGGGTATGGAGATACCTATAACAAATAGTAAAAACCAGATAGCAAAGCTGTATTTGGTTTTAACACATAGCAGGGGCCCGGCCGGATCAGATTGCACCAAAACCGCCTCCCTAGGACTTTCCATTAAGACATTATGAGACATCTTAGGTTGTGGAGTTTTTAGCTTCTAGAAGCAAGGGGAGGGGATTTAGGTTCAGGAGAGCAGGAGGGGAGTGACTCAAAGGGGTTAAATGCCCATGTAAAGCATGACCTATTGTTTTTTCTCTGCATATGTATAACCACTGTGTATACGGTAGTCTTCTGTGCCCATAAGGTGATTAAACATATAATTTAACCTTGGGTTGCTCTTTTATCTCTATCCATGAATTCACATGTCCGTTTCTCGATTTAACTTTTCGTGCTACTGGGGCTGGTTTCTGGCCCGATATAATCCCGTAAACAGACCGGGCTTATATTTAACAAGGAACTGGTGGCAGTCCTATCGGGCTGGCAGTGCTCTGTTTTCACTGGTGCTAGTGAAAGGGACCTCTCAGCCTGTCAGGGTCGTGAGCGAGTGTGATGCCATGTCAGTTACTGCATGAGCCACATTCTCTTACTCCCTTTGCCTCTCTGGGCCCTTGTGGACAGGGGGTGTCTGTGTAAAACTGTATCAGACTGACCATACATGTCTCCAGGGGGTGCGGAATGTCACGTTGATGATAGTGGGGAGACCGCATTATGTGATCCATCTAACGCAATAGTGACGTCCGGCGGGTGGCAAAGTGCGGGTTCCTCACATGTGGCAGAGGTGGGATTCTTCATGATCTCTCTTATGCCTGACTACAAAAGTGGTAGCAGTGGTGGGATTCTGCCTGATCTCCCTTATGCCTTCCTGCAAAAGTGGTAGCAGTGGTGGGATTCTGCCTGATCTCTACGGTTCTTCAGACTTAGGCTGTTGAACTGTCCTTCCCCCATGCTTTAAACTGCAGCTCTCCTTCGTTAGATTGGCAGCCGGGTAAAAGCCCGATGCACAGAGAATTGATTTCCATTATACTGGAACAGTAGGCGTACACTCCCGAAAAAAGTGCACGGCAGAGCTCACGTTCGCTCTGAAGTCACCATTACAGTCTATGGCCTCGTCGGCGCATACGTCCAAACTCCGTTTTGTGTAAGTGGGGGAGTCGGACATATGCACTGACGGAGCCACTAAACACAGTGTCAAAGTACCCTTAATGTAGGTTCTTATGAGCGTATAAAAATTAGTTCAATGTTTCATCCACAAAACTCCGTGTGCAATATGTTTTAGTTTTTTTTACACCAGCAGTTTTTAATAATTTACAGGACCATTTACAGTATCCTACAGAATTGCAATGTACCTGTAAACATTGGATGTTATACTATGGCTCCGTAAGGCATCTGATTTTTTTCGCGCACCCATGGACTTGATTGGATGAGTGTCATCCAATTTATGGAAGAAACTAGTGCATGCTGAAGTTTCTTTTTTCACACACAGATTCGGTCAGTGAAAAAAAAAAAACATTCATCCACACAGCCTCATTGAATAACATTGGTTTGAGTGCTGACAATTTTTTTCACGGACAACACTCGGACTGTGTGAATGAGCCCTAAATGACATGCAAATCCAGAGGGTAAATGAATCTCAATAATGGAAGAACATCCGCCCTGTCCAGAGTGACATTTATTACTCTCACACAAAGCGGGCGACTAAACCGGGCCATTCTAATGTGACCCAACCTGTAAACAGGAAAAGCCTGATTAATGCATGTCCGCCTCAAGGCATGTGCAGACCGAGTATCTCACAACGGAGTATCCTCCGTCTTCCCGGATACTTCCTTTCCTGATTGCTGCCAATAACCTGTATCGTGCCGTGACATTGTCATGACGGGGACGTGATAAGCACCACAGTTATCATGACACGTTCCATTATGTCTTCCCAAAATGTAAGGAATTCATTGCGTTATTGTGTGAGAAGCTTCATGGAGCAATGGAGGCTTACTCTACTGTCACTCAGTCCTTCTCATATACTTTTCCCGTATTGTTATGTTGTATTTCTTTCTTTAAGTCATTCTTCTTCTTGTCATCTGATTATCCATCCATGATCCTCAGCTGCTCCATACCCCACGTACTATCCCCACTCTTACTACCTCCATTGTAGCTCCCAAAAATATCATTGTCCAAAATTGTATCCCCCCAGTGTGTGATCCTTAGTCTTTATCCTCCATCATGTGATCCTTAGTCTCCATCATACTTCCAACATCTTATCATTAGAATTACGCAGACCGATCCGTGAGTCAGTTCTTCCAACGAAGAGCCGCGGATACTCTCAGGTAGGAGTCGGTTCTCCGGCTCCCAGACCAGCGGGTCCAGACTACTAGTACTAATGTGGCCGATGGACTAGATCCTGAAAATCCACTTGCACAAACTCCAACACTTATCATCCACCTCTTTATCCTTACTGCACATCATATGACCCTCATCTCCAGCCTCCATCCATCACTTCATCACATTGGTCCAAACCTCTTTCATCACCATATCGCAGTTCTTCCTCTTTAATCCAATCATCCTCCACCACGTGACAATCATGTCATCATCCATCATACCGTTCCATCAATCCATCGTTTTCCTCCTTGGTGTCATCACCCTCCATGATCTCTCCACCACTCTCCTCCACACATATAGACCATGTAATCCCCACCTTCCATCAAATTATCTTCACCCACCATAGTATCATCCTCACCTCCATTATATTATTTTGATGATCCAACATTTCATCCTCATCATCACTTATCCAATCTTCAACCTCCGTCACCACATTACTATTGTCCTCCATTGTATCGCCACATATTTCTTACTCACCCTACTTGGTGTTTCCATGCTCCAAAACCCTAGCACCACTCTCCACCATATCACCTTCACCATTGACCATATAATATCCACGGTCCATCATAAGTCCTCCACCAACAATGTCATCCTCACCTTCCAACATCTTACGCTTGTCCTCAGTGGCCTCCACCTCAACTCACAACTTCCAAAATCCCATCCCTAGTTATCATCCATCATAATTACCGGTATCTAATTTTTCCCTTTCTTCACCATTCAACACTCACTCCCTCTTACATCACTCCCACTCTCAATACTTTCATCCCCATTACGTCATGGTCAACAAAATGTTAAAAAAACCTTTTAGGTCTTCAGTCATCTACGTTTGAGTCCGATTCCTCCACATTAAGCGAGGGATGCGGACTCCTTCTTGCACCAAACTTACATTCCAATCTGTGTTCTAATCTGCTCTAACTAACTGTTGTGTTTGTTTTTTTCAGATTAAGGAAAACCTATAAATTATGATATATAATCCTCCCCTTCCAAAATTATTAATCACCGTTATATTTCCTGTTCAGGAACATAAACTGATGAGAAGTCAGAACCTCACAGGACAGAAGCTCCCGGATCTCAGTGAGGCGGCTGAACAGGAAAGAGGTACGACACCGGAGGTCTCCGATATGTTCCAGCTAATGAACCAGAGGAACAAAACTGTAAAGCTCCTGGGACCGATATTATCAACTGATACAGGAAAGGAGAAAAGCCCAATGTAATAGATCACAACGAACTAGTGACAGGGCAGGAATAATGCACTTAATTAGTATGTGTACTGTGCTGACCTTTATAGAAACCAGAACAGATTCAAGGCGCAAAAATATAACCACTATAATACTCTATGTACAAAAATAAAACTACTATAATGCTGCCCCTATGTATAATAATATAACTACTATAATACTGCCATATACTGTATATACAAGAATATAACTACTATAATACTGCCCCTATGTACAGGAATATAACTACTATAATACTGCTCCTATGTACAAGAATATAACTACTATAATACTGCCCTCTATGTACAGGAATATAACTACTATAATATTGCTCCTATGTACAAGAATATAACTACTATAATACTGCCCTCTATGTACAAAACTAAAACTACTATAATGCTGCCCCTATGTATAATAATATAACTACTATAATACTGCCATATATATACAATAATATAACTACTATAATACAGCCTCTATGTACAAGAATATAACTACTATAATACTGCCCCTATGTACAAGAATATAACTACTATAATACTGCCCCTATGTACAAGAATATAACTACTATAATACTGCTCCTATGTACAAGAATATAACTAATATAATACTGCCCTCTATGTACAGGAATATAACTACTATAATATTGCTCCTATGTACAAGAATATAACTACTATAATACTGCCCTCTATGTACAAAACTAAAACTACTATAATGCTGCCCCTATGTATAATAATATAACTACTATAATACTGCCATATATATACAATAATATAACTACTATAATACAGCCTCTATGTACAAGAATATAACTACTATAATACTGCCCCTATGTACAAGAATATAACTACTATAATACTGCCCCTATGTACAAGAATATAACTACTATATTACTGCCCTTATATACAAGAATAAAACTGCTATTATACTCCCCCTAGTGTTAAGAATATGATTGTGAAGTAGGAGGATTGTTTATGTGACTATATTACTGTATTAGGCTACGTTCACATTTGCGTTGTTGGGCGCAGCGACGGCGACGCAACCCACAACGCATATACACACCACAGCGTTTTGTGACGCATGCGTTGTCATAAGATAGTAAAGATCAGGAAATTCGGCGCAGGGAAAACGCTAAAAGTAGCGTCGTCCGCGCCCTGTCTTGTGCGTCAAAATGACGCATGCATCGTACAACGCATACCGGCGCATGTCCATGCACCCCCCATGTTAAAGATAGGGGCGCATGACGCATTCGTCGGTATCCTTCGACGACGCTGCGCCCAACAATGCAAATGTGAACGTAGCCTTACATGATACTTTCTATATGGGGCATTGATGTGTGACATTTCCATCATGGAGTATCCCTGTCTGTTCCCCAGTGATAAGAAACCAGAGCTGGTGACAGACGTCTTATTCACATCCTGTAATTCGCCGTTTCTAAAAGTTTTAGACCTGTTTTCTTCTTCTTGGGTTTTTGAAGGGATGGACTCGGGCTCCATGGAGGCAGCAGGTTCTCTCTTCGTGTATTTATGGCACATGATGGGGCGCAGCGCTGCTGGGGTGCAGGTCACTTTCTAGAGGAATCTTCCAGGGACTTTACCTCTGGTGGATATTAGATTCTCATGTTGGTAGTGTGTGTGGGATACAGATACCGTAAGTGGAAAGTTTGATTAATGGCATTATTGAACTTATGGTGTTTCAGGCTCTTCTCCTGTCCAGTCTCTGTCTGCTGATGATGATGATGATGAGGGGAAAGGGGAAGCTGAATCTGATGTCATGCCCAATATCCCGGACATCTTACTCAGGAAACTTCGTGTTCACAAAGCCCTCACAAGCAGGTACAATCCAGAATATTTTTCACTACGGTTCAGTTATTGCGGGCAATTTTCTATACGGAAAATACTGAAAGGATTCATCAACTTATACATAAGGAGGTAGACAAGCTGCCCACGTTTCCCCTGGAAGACACATGGGTTGTTGTAATGTGTATTGTGACATGCGATATTAGTTACGGTGTTGTATTTTGCCCAACAGTAGGGAGAGTTAGGGTTGATGGTTGGGACTAGCCCAGGATGGGAGGGACTAAAGCAAAGAGACAGTGACAGTTTCCAGTCAGGAGGTGAGATAGGGCCCAGCTTGCAGCAGGAGCAGACCTATGGTCTGATAAGTAAGCAGAGTCGCACGACGTGGGTGTCCCTGGAGTGAGTGGAGACCGAGGGAGCAGATAGCGAGATTCAGAAAAGAGGCAAGAGAAGGTGACATAGGTGTGATTCTCTGGGGCAGGAAACCTAGTAATGCAATACCGAGCTTGCAAGTACAGAAGGTGACAGAACTGGGAACGTGAGAAGAAGAGAGTGCCGCGGAGAAGCTGCGTAATGGCCAAAGTGGCCAAGTAGCTCCGCTACGGGAAAAAGGACCGGAACCGCGGGTTGAAGTACAGGACTCTCACTGACTATAGTACCGTCATTGGGGACAAGGGAACTTCCTGAAGTACCATAGTGGGTGGTGGTGAAGACAGGACTAAATAATGATGCATAGAGAAAATTTGTATGAAGATGTTCCATGTGGTAAGAAAAATGTTCATGATGTTACGCGCCCGCTATCTGTTGTATATAATTCCTGCCTAGTAATTGTTTAGTAAAAGACTGTTCCTTTTTAAGTGGCGGTCTCCCTCATTGAACTTTGTAAGACCTGGTCCTGGCCAGCTAAAGTTACCGGTATCTTGCAGACTGCAAGGGACTGATGCCCCCATAACGAAAGTCCACACACCCAGCCAGGGTCCCTCATCTTCATGTAGGGTGCCGAGGTGTGAAAGATGAGTACCTCGCCCACGGCTACCGTCCCGCATCCCGTTACATATATACCAGGTAAATGAGGGATGTTTAGAAAGAGATGAGAGAGATCTAAATCTCTGGCCTCAACAATCACGTGTTATACATAACGGCTGCGACCAATGACTGGATGCAGCGATCATGTGCTGTAATCATCACCCCTGGTAAGCTGAGGCCAAAAAAAACACTTTAATTACATACATAGTCATTAGAAGTCAAATAGGTCACAGAGTTCTTTCTACTTATCATGTACTGATCTTGAGTCACATCCTGTATAATACTCCAGAGCTGCACTCACTATTCTGCTTGTGCAGTCACTGTGTACATACATTACATTACTGATCCTAAGTTACATCCTGTATAATACTCCAGAGCTGCACTCATTATTTTGCTGGTGGAGACACTGTGTATATACATTACATTACTGATCCTGAGTTACATCCTGTATTATACCCTAGAGCTGCACTCACTATTCTGCTGGTGCAGTCACTGTGTACATACATTACTGATCCTGAGTTACATCCTGTATTATACCCTAGAGCTGCACTCACTATTCTGCTGGTGCAGTCACTGTGTACATACATTACATTACTGATCCTGAGTTACATCCTGTATTATACTCCAGAGCTGCACTCACTATTCTGCTGGTGCAGTCACTGTGTACATTACATTACATTACTGATCCTGTACTGATCCTGAGTTACATCCTGTATTATACCCCAGAGCTGCACTCACTATTCTGCTGGTGCAGTCACTGTGTACATACATTACATTACTGATCCTGAGTTACATCCTGTATTATACCCCAGAGCTGCACTCACTATTCTGCTGGTGCAGTCACTGTGTACATACAGTACATTACTGATCCTGAGTTACATCCTGTATTATACCCCAGAGCTGCACTCACTATTCTGCTGGTGCAGTCACTGTGTACATACATTACATTACTGATCCTGAGTTACATCCTGTATTATACCCCAGAGCTGCACTCACTATTCTGCTGGTGCAGTCACTGTGTACATACAGTACATTACTGATCCTGAGTTACATCCTGTATTATACCCCAGAGCTGCACTCACTATTCTGCTGGTGCAGTCACTGTGTGCATACATTATTTATCCTGTACCTGTAGTGTATGATGCATTACAGTGAGTGCAGCTTTGGAGAATAATGCAGGAACATGAGGAGGTAGCTAGTTTCTTCTCCTAGGTGCAGCTTTGGAGAATAATGCAGGAAGATGAGGAGGTAGCTTGCTTCTCCTAGGTGCAGCTTTGGAGAATAATGCAGGAATGTGAGGAGGTAGCTTGCTTCTTCTCCTAGGTGCAGCTTTAGAGAATAATGCAGGAACATGAGGAGGTAGCTAGCTTCTTCTCCTAGGTGCAGCTTTGGAGAATAATGCAGGAACGTGAGGAGGTAGCTAGCTTCTTCTCCTAGGTGCAGCTTTGGAGAATAATGCAGGAATGTGAGGAGGTAGCTAGCTTCTTCTCCTAGGTGCAGCTTTGGAGAATAATGCAGGAACGTGAGGAGGTAGCTAGCTTCTTCTCCTAGGTGCAGCTTTAGAGAATAATGCAGGAACGTGAGGAGGTAGCTAGCTTCTTCTCCTAGGTGCAGCTTTGGAGAATAATGCAGGAATGTGAGGAGGTAGCTAGCTTCTTCTCCTAGGTGCAGCTTTGGAGAATAATGCAGGAACGTGAGGAAGTAGCTAGCTTCTTCTCCTAGGTGCAGCTTTGGAGAATAATGCAGGAATGTGAGGAGGTAGCTAGCTTCTTCTCCTAGGTGCAGCTTTGGAGAATAATGCAGGAACGTGAGGAAGTAGCTAGCTTCTTCTCCTAGGTGCAGCTTTGGAGAATAATGCAGGAACATGAGGAAGTAGCTAGCTTTCTTCTCCTAGGTGCAGCTTTGGAGAATAATGCAGGAATGTGAGGAGGTAGCTAACTTCTTCTCCTAGGTGCAGCTTTGGAGAATAATGCAGGAACGTGAGGAGGTAGCTAGCTTCTTCTCCTAGGTGCAGCTTTGGAGAATAATGCAGGAATGTGAGGAGGTAGCTAGCTTCTTCTCCTAGGTGCAGCTTTGGAGAATAATGCAGGAATGTGAGGAGGTAGCTAACTTCTTCTCCTAGGTGCAGCTTTGGAGAATAATGCAGGAATGTGAGGAGGTAGCTAACTTCTTCTCCTAGGTGCAGCTTTGGAGAATAATGCAGGAACGTGAGGAGGTAGCTAGCTTCTTCTCCTAGGTGCAGCTTTAGAGAATAATGCAGGAACGTGAGGAGGTAGCTAGCTTCTTCTCCTAGGTGCAGCTTTGGAGAATAATGCAGGAATGTGAGGAGGTAGCTAGCTTCTTCTCCTAGGTGCAGCTTTGGAGAATAATGCAGGAACGTGAGGAAGTAGCTAGCTTCTTCTCCTAGGTGCAGCTTTGGAGAATAATGCAGGAATGTGAGGAGGTAGCTAGCTTCTTCTCCTAGGTGCAGCTTTGGAGAATAATGCAGGAACGTGAGGAAGTAGCTAGCTTCTTCTCCTAGGTGCAGCTTTGGGGAATAATGCAGGAACATGAGGAAGTAGCTAGCTTTCTTCTCCTAGGTGCAGCTTTGGAGAATAATGCAGGAATGTGAGGAGGTAGCTAACTTCTTCTCCTAGGTGCAGCTTTGGAGAATAATGCAGGAACGTGAGGAGGTAGCTAGCTTCTTCTCCTAGGTGCAGCTTTGGAGAATAACGCAGGAACATAAGGAGGTAGCTAGCTTCTTCTCCTAGGTGCAGCTTTGGAGAATAATGCAGGAATGTGAGGAGGTAGCTGTCTTCTTTTCCTAGCTGCAGCTTTGGATATATTTGCAGGGTAAGCCCTGGAGGTTGTCACACAGGAGCAGACACCACTTCATATAGTCTCTCTATGAAACATACACATGTACAGTAGATGAGACGTGACCGGGGCATCACTTTTTGGCCTGCAGTAATCCGCTCCCCTGTGCCTCGTGGCCTCCTATCATCACTGGTTTCCTGTTGATGTCTCTGGTGTTTGTGTTTCTGGACATTTCTGTGACTTGATATGTAATATGTACTTGTCTCCTTTCAGTGCCCCTCCGCTGACAGAGAAGGAAGTCGAGGTGAGTCCCGTGCGCAGTCACGAAGGTTGCTGGAATACGACAAACATATCCGGATTAAAGGGTTTTCTAGGGAAAATAATATTCTGTCCAAATATAGTAAAATATGAGTATTGCCAATATAATGTCCCTATTGTTCTGCAATGATCTGCCCGGCCCCGACTCCTCTGGGGCGTATAATGCAGACCCCTAGGACTCCCACGTATCAAAAGAACAGGGGCTCCTTAACCCCTAAAGCAGCTTTCTTCAGGCAAGTTACAGAATGTCCGAGTATGGGAGTGATGTCCATAGCTGTAACCCAAGTAGTATCATGTTGGACCTCCTTTGGCCTCCAGTACCGCAGTAGTTCTTTGTGAGGTCGATCCCACTAGGTGTAATGGTTCTGCAATAATATGTTGCCAATTAAACGCATGTATTTGAGGCTATTAATCATTTTTACTATTGGATTTCATTAAGTATTTTCCACCGCTTGCTTTCTATAGCCTCTGTGTTGCAATGTTAATTGTTGGCTGCATAATGAGTTAACTAAGAATCCGTCAGTGAGCCCGCTATGACAGTCTGATTGGGAGTTTATAGCTCTTTTATGTATTTTTTTTGCTTCTCTTGGCTGATTTATGACTACAGACCACATCAAAGTCAAATGTGCAGAAAAACAAAGAGCCTGGAAAAGCAAAACGGTGCAAAATTTGTAATTAAAACCAATTGTAACAATGATATGTAGCCTCAAATGCAAGCGTTTAAGTAACAAAAAATGCCCCATAGTTGACAAATGTTATTTAGTGAGGAGGGATTTGCGGTTAATGTTTCTTTATAATGACAGTATAGTGTTTGTGGCGGTTTTATACATATGATGGTGTCATGTGATCTAATACCACCGGAAGCATAGTATAGCGGTTATTATGTAACAGCCGGCTGACTCTGACCTCAGTCTTCTGCCCTCCGGACCGGGGAACACTCCGCTTTCATCTTTGTGATGTTTCCAATCTCCAGTCTCCGTTTGTTCCAGCCAAATATAATATTTGGTAAATGTCTGCACTTTCACAGAACGTTTTCGTTCAGCTTTCCCTGGCGTTTCGGAATGACAGCTACACGCTGGAAGCCCGGCTGAATCAGTCAGAGAGGGAGCGAAACCTGACCGAGGAAAATAATGAAAAGGAATTAGAGAACTTCAAGGCGGCTGTTACGGTGAGATGGCGGTAGATTACCTGAGGCAGTCGTTCCACTGCGACATTCAGTTGTTTTCAAAAGTTTACATACCCTGGCAGAATTTTTGCTTTCTTGGCCTTTTTTCAGATAATATGAATGATAACACCAACACTTTTTCTCCACTCATGGATAGTGGTTGTCAAACCACTGATCAAAAGTTTACATACCCTGGTGATTTTGGCCTGATAATATGCACAGAAGTTGACACAAATGGGTTTGAATGACTACTAAAGGTAACATCCTCACCTGTGATCTGTTTGCTTGTAATCAGTGTGTTTGCATAAAAGCTGAGTGAGTTTCTGGGATCCAGACAGACTCTTGCATCTTTCATCCAGCCACTGACTTTTCTGGATTGTGAGTCATGGGGAAAGCAAAAGAATTGTCAAGGGATCTACGGGAAAAGGTAGTTGAACTGTATAAAACAGGAAAAGGATACAAAAAGATAATCCAAGGCATTGATAATGCTAGTCAGCAATGTTCACACTGTGATTAACAAATGGAAAATCAGGGGCTCTGTACAAACAAGACCACGGTCAGGTAGACCAACAAAAATTTCATCCACAACTGCCAGGAAAATTGTTTGGGATTTAAAGAAAAACCCACAAATAACATCAGCTGAAATACAGGACTATCTGAAAACTAGCGGTGTGGCTGTTTCAAGATGCACAATAAGGAGGCACTTGAAGAAAAATGGGTTGCATGGTTGAGACGCCAGATGAAAGCCATTACTATGCAAATGCCAGAAAGTATCTCGCCTACAATACGCAAAACAGCACAGAGACAAGCCTCAAAACGTCTGGAACAAGGTAATTTGAAGTGATGTGACCAAAATTGGACTTTTTGGCCACAACCATAAACGTTACATTTGGAGAGAGGTCAACAAGACCTATGATGAAAGGAACACCATTCCTACTGTAAAGCACGGAGGTGGATCGCTGATGGTTTGGAGGATGTGTGAGCTACAATGGCAGAAGAAACTTGGTCAAAGTTGAAGAAAAGATTAATATAGCACATTATCAGCAAATACTGGAGGCACATTTGCACTCATCAGCCCGGAAGCTGCACATGGGACGTACTTAGACGTTCCAACATGACAACGATCCAAAACACAAGGCCAAGTCGACCTGTCATTGACTACAGCAGAAGAAAGTGAAGATTCTGGAGTGGCCATCTCAGTCTCCTGACGTCAATATCATTGAGCCACTCTGGGGAGATCTCAACCGCGCAGTTGATGCTAGACAGCCCAGGAATTTACAGGAATCGGAGGCTTTTTGCCAAGAAGAGTTGGCAGCTTTACCATCTGAGAAAATAAAGAACCTCATCCACAGCTACCACAAAAGACTTCAAGCTGTTATTGATGTTAGAGAGGGCAATACACGGTATTATAAAATGGGGTATGTGAACTTTTGATCAGGGTCATTTGGATGTTTTGGGTTGTCATGATGATTTAAAAAGAGAAAACACAGTAGTTTGACAATAAATGGCTTCATCCAACCACTAACCATGAGTGGAGAAAAAGTTTTGGTGTTATCATTCATATTCTCTGAAAAAAGGCCAAGAAAGCAAAAATTCTGCCGGGGCATGTAAAGTTTTGAGCAGAACTGTATACAAAGACACTGATGAACTTTACAATGTTATACCAGTTATATACACAGAACACAGAGCAACAGCCCATCCAGATTTGAAATTACAATTCTCCTGTGATGATAATGACTGCTGAGCTCTGCAGAACAGGGAGTGACAATATAATTTTAAGTTTAGTAGCCGGAGTAAAAAATTAAAGATTTTAGGATTATTAGGAAAATTAAACCTTAAAAGAGTTGTCCAAGGAAAACAAGTTATCACCTACAGTGGTTTATAAAAGTTTGAGCAAAGTTACTGTTATTGTAAACAGTTAGGCAAGTTGAACATAAAATGATCTCTAAATGGCCTAAAGTTAAAGATGACACTTATTTTGTATTTTAGGCAACAAAATAAATATTATTATTTTTTTTACATTTTAGAAATTAAGAAAAAGGGAAATGGGCCAATGCAAAAATTTGGGCACCCTTGGAGATTTTTGTGACCTTGATAACTTTAACCAAGGTTTTAGACCTTAATTAGCCTGTTAGGGTTATGGCTTGTTCACTGTCTTTGTTAGAAAAGGCCAGGTGTTGCAAATTCCCAGCTTTATAAAAACCCAGCCTCCTCTAACCTTGTGCCAAAACAGCAGCCATGGGTTGTTCTAAGCAGCTGCCTAGCACTCTGAAAATGAAAATGGTGGAGGCCCACAAAGCAGGAGAATGCTATAAAAAGATAGCAAACCGTTTTCAAGTTGTCCTTTCCTCAGTTTGAAATGTAATTAAGAAATGGCAGTTACCAGGAACAGTGGAGGTCAAGATAAGATCTAGAAGATCAAGTAACATTTCAGTGAGAGCTGCTGGTAGGCTTGCTAGAGAGGCAAATCAGAACCCTAACTTGACTGCAAAAGACCTTCAGAAAGATTTAGCAGACTTTACATTGTTCCACTCAGACACCTGCACAAATATGGCCTTCAGGAAAAAGTCATCAGAAGAAAACCTCTCCTGCGTCCTCACCATAAAATGCAGCATCAGAAGTATGCAAAACAACATCTAAACAAGTCTAATGCATTTTGGAAACAATTCCTGTGGACCAGTTAGGTTAAAATAGAACTCTTTGGCCTCAATGATCAAAGGTATGTGTGGAGAAAAAAGGGTGCAGAATTTCAGGAGAAGAACATCTTGCCAACCATTAAGCATGGGAGTGGATCAATTATACTTTGGGGTTGTGTTGCAGCCAATGGCACAGACAACATTTTACTGGTAGAGGGAACAATGAATTCAATGAAATTTCAACAAATACTTGATGTAAAGATAACACCATCTGTGAAAAAGCTGGAGTGGAAAAGAGGAAGAGGATGGCTTCTACAAATGGATAATGATCTTAAACATATGTCAAAATCCACAATAGGCGACTTCAAAAGGTGCAAGCTGAAGGTTTGACAATGGCCCTCACAGTCCCCTGACCTGAACATCAATGAAAATCTGTGGCTAGACCTCAAAATAGCAGAGGATGCAAGATGACCCAGGAATCTCACAGAACTGGAAGAATTGTTCAAGGAAGAATGGCTGAAAATTCCTCAAACAAGAACTGAAAGACTCTTGCCTTGCTACAAAAAGTGTTTACAAGCTGTGATACTAGCAAAAGGGGGCGCTACTAGGTACTAACCATTTAACATGTAAAAGATGAATATATACTGTATGTGTATTTTTTTGCCTAAAATACAAGGAAATGTGTCATCTTTAACTTTAACTCTTAATAGTTCAGGGGTGCTCAAACTTTTACATGCCTCTGTATAGCTAATATATGTACACAGTGACTGCACCAGCAGAATAGTGAGTGCTGCTCTGGAGTATAATACAGGATGTAACTCGGGATCAGTAATGCAATGTATGTACACAGTGACTGCACCAGCAGAAAAGTGAGTGCAGCTCTGGGGTATAATACAGGATGTAACTCAGGATCAGTAATGCAAAGTATGTACACAGTGACTGCACCAGCAGAAAAGTGAGTGCAGCTCTGAAGTATAATACAGGATGTAACTCAGGATCAGTAATATATGTACAGAGTGATTGCACCAGAAGAATAGTGAGTGCAGCTCTGGAGTATAATGTGACGCCCCAGGGTCCTGATCGTCACAGTGGCATCGCTTTCCCCTTGGGAGGGTGATGTCACGCTTGGAAGCGATGAAAGATATCTTTCACCAGGTAATCACTACATACAACACGTTCACACTCCAGACCAGAAGGGGGAGCTCTGAACCCAGATTCAGGGTGAACTCCCCTTGATATATTCTGGTCTTGGACGGAGAGGAGTTAGTTCGTCCCAGACAGCAGACAGTGCAGACGATCAGGGGACCTGAAGAGAGCAGACGGGCAGAGAGTGCTAGAAAGTCTGAAGGGGCCGTGTAGTTCAAGGTACTACAGCTCCTGGAGAAAGAAGGAATCAGAAAGAAGGAACAGATTGTAGAAAAGGTGTCGGAGGGAAAAAGCGCAGGAGAACAACACCAGTGGAGCAGAGCTGAGAAGTGGCTACCTCCCTGGCTAGTGCAGATTCCGGTAGGTGGAAGACCATGGCCGTGCTGAACTCTATAGTGGCATAGCTGAAACTGGCAGGACAGCTGGATTGTACATCACCTGTCCGCATTGATACCCAGGAGACACAGTGATATCTATAGGGGCCGGGTCATGATAGACACCCTGTAAAGAGGCCCAGTTCACCTGTCATACGGGTTGTGTCCTAACCTTTATGGGGGACAGAGAGGAACTGTGAGGACCTTATTGGAAGCATTAGGCAGTAAGGGACTACAACACTACTGCACGTGGAGGAAGGCTTTGATCTCCACCTGGTAAGGGAGACCCTGGATTCGCTTCCAAGCCGGCCGGACCCTGCCTGTACCTGTTGCCTGAAGCCTACAGTAAACCAGGTAAAGACATTGCAAACCTGTGTCCTCGTTCTTCATCGCACCACTCTCCATCTACACACCGGGAAGCCCTGGGGACATACTTCACCTGTGGGAAGTTATACCATCTAGCTGCCATTCCATCACCCCAGAGGACCCCTTTAAGCAGCGTCGGTCCCCA
Source organism: Ranitomeya imitator (assembly GCF_032444005.1). Classification (NCBI taxonomy): domain Eukaryota; kingdom Metazoa; phylum Chordata; class Amphibia; order Anura; family Dendrobatidae; genus Ranitomeya; species Ranitomeya imitator. The sequence continues at coordinate 26,663,130 of NC_091290.1, forward strand.
CTGACCGAACACCACAGGTGGCGTCACGAATTTTATTCATAAAACCCCTAAAAGACTTTTCATTTAATTGGGCTCCCAGGGCCACGGACCGGATTGCAGCCACCGTAACATCCCCTTTAAGACCGGACCCGGTACCAAGTATCCCATTTCCCTGGTGGGCGAATCATATAATACAGGACATAACTCAGAATCAGTAGAGGATGAGTAATGTAATGTATGTACACAGTGACTGCACCAGCAGAATAGTGAGTGCAGCTCTGGAGTATAATACAGGATGTAACTCAGGATCAGTAATGTAATGTATGTACACAATCACTGCACCAGCAGAATAGTGAGTGCAGCTCTGGGGTATAATACAGGATGTAACTCAGGATCAGTAATGTAATATATGTACACAGTGACTGCACCAGCAGAATAGCGAGAGCAGCTCTGGAGTATAATACAGGATGTAACTGAGGATCAGTACAGGATCAGTAATGTAATGTATGCACACAATGACTGCACCAGCAGAATAGTGAGTGCAGCTCTGGGGTATAATACAGGATGTAACTCAGGATCAGTAATGTAATGTATGTACACAGTGACTGCACCAGCAGAATAGTGAGTGCAGCTCTGGAGTATAATACAGGATGTAACTCAGGATCAGTAATGTAATATATGTACACAGTGACTGCACCAGCAGAATAGTGAGTGCAGCTCTGGGGTATAATACAGGATGTAACTCAGGATCAGTAATGTAATGTATGTACACAGTGACTGCACCAGCAGAATAGTGAGTGCAGCTCTGGAGTATAATACAGGATGTAACTCAGGATCAGTAATGTAATGTATGTACACAGTGACTGCACCAGCAGAATAGTGAGTGCAGCTCTGGAGTATAATACAGGATGTAACTCAGGATCAGTAATGTAATGTATGTACACAGTGACTGCACCAGCAGAATAGTGAGTGCAGCTCTGGAGTATGTGTTCTGTCTCTGTCCCATTGCACCTCTCTCTTCTTTCAGTCTTCTGCATCGTTGTGGCAGAACAGTGAGCACCGTGAAGCTTACCAGAAGTTATTAGAGGACATCTGTGTCCTCCACCGTCTGATCACCAGACTGTCCAGCCGGGCGGAGATGGTTGGCGCTGTGCGGCAGGTCTGTAGGATGCACATCTGTGTTTGCATTGTTAGGCTATTTTGAATTTTGGTGCTGTATTTTGAGCTGTGATTGACCAAATAATTCTGCTCATCTTTTTGTGCTCCACAAATGTATCTTCTCAGCAATTGTGCACTTTGTTGTCCAGGAGAAGCGCATGTCTCGGGCCACGGAAGTGATGATGCAGTATGTGGAGAACTTGAAGAGGACCTATGAGAAGGATCATGCTGAGCTCATGGAGTTTAAGAAACTCGCCAACCAGAACTCCAGCCGCAACTACACCGCTTCTGGTAAATGTGACACCGCTATGCAGATGGCAGGGCCCCCACACTGCACCGTCCATGCTTTGCTACTTGTCAGATCCTCTCCCGTCTACGTCCATATGCTAAATCCAAAAATTGACCTCTTTGATTATGTTCTTACTCTTGGTGGCAACCAAGTTCCGGGGCTGCTCCTGGTCTTTGTGCATATGTGGCTGCAACCATCAGTGTTCAGTGATGAGAGCAAAGGACGCCCTTCTCAGTGGTGTGCACCTTTGTGCTCCTCGCCAGAAATGTTTCTCCCATCAGGGACTGAAGTAATATTTTTGACAATAATTAGTGTCATGAATTTTGATGTAGTCAACGGCCGGGGGAACATGGGGGAAGTTGAATTTCTTTATTTTTAAGAATATTTGTTTCCCACTTTTTACTTTATTTGTTAGCTGCCCTAGAGAACTTGAACCTGCAATTTTTCCGATCGCTTGTACTATGTAATGCAACACCATAATATTGCAGTACATAGCAAAAATATAAATAAATCACACCAGCCACAAGCTGGCCTTCATAGGAGTACCATCCTGGTAGGCATGGAGGCCTTCAGCAAGTTCCTGACCCATGGGTCCTTCAAAAAAAATGGAGGAATTGGTCAATGAGTCAAGAGAATGGATGATTACTAAATGGATTCTTCAGCTCTCTAGATACTGAAGAACAGAGTGGCGGATGCAACCGATCCCAATGCTCCTAACGTGTCATCTAATATGCTCAGTTGGTTTTTATGGTCCAAACTAAAGTTACATAAAATCATTGTGAACAAGACCGCGGGACCTGATGGGCTACATCCAAGGGTTCTTAGGGAACTAAGCTCAGTTGCCGCTGTACATAATCTAGATACTGGTACTCTGGCGAATGACTGGCGCAAAGCTGATGGCGCAAAGCTTCAAAAATGGCTCTGGGTCTTTCCTGGATAATTATAGAGTAGTAAGTTTATCATCCATTGTGGGCAAAATACTAGATGGGCTTAGAAGGGAATATGCACAAGAGTATGTGGTAGATAATAGTGTAAGTCATTGGTTTTACTGAGGACAGAAATTGACTGATCTGATTAGTTTTTGTGAAGAAGTGAGTAGACACCAGGACAGAGGAGCCACTGTAGATAAAGTGTTTTTGGACTTTGCGAAGATGTACAACGAATGCAATCCGAATATCGAAAGTGAATAATATATGCTGCCATTGTTGCCATGGACAGAGGAAAAAAATCGGACTGGGATCTGTGTACGACCCGATAGAATAATATTGATCTGAGAGTGATCCAGTGTTTTGTTGGATATTCAAAACTTTTTAAGCATTATATCTGAAAATAAGGGGAGAGACCACAAGTGGCCAAAACTCTGCCTACCACGGTGCCTCCTTATGTCTGACTGCTTCTCTAATATTTCCTTCCATTAATGGTTGCTTCTAGCACCATGATCTGACCATGCCTACATAAAGGCTGGGAATTAGTCCGGAGTCCTAAAACATCGCATCTACTTTAGAAATGTGCAACCCCTTCAGACCTGCTCATTATGCAGAGACTGCACAGAATGACGTCACTGTCTCCACTTGTATATTTCAGATGACGGCGTCCCTCGCTCCTCACGGTCCATGTCACTGACCATTGGGAAGGTGGGTACAGTATCCAAAAATCACGCACCCTAATGTTTGTTCCACTTTTGCTAGCTGTTCAGATGATGCAGCGCTTACAGGGGACATCACCGCTGATGCTTTATTCCAGAACATGCCTCGTCGCAGAGTGAGCGTCGCTGTGGTTCCTAAATTTAATCTGCTGAACATCCCAGGACAGTCCCCGAGCTCGTCCCCCGTCCCCACATTGTCTTCTCTGGTAAGTGGATTTCTTCTCTACTTCTCGTCTCTACTCACACTGGATGCATACAAGGTTGCTAAAATGATGATCATGTTCACAGCAGCACAAAGTATTTCAGGATAATAGCGTATTGATCATGATGGGGTGGGAGAGTGTCTCAGAATGAGAGTAAGGCTACGTTCACATTTGCGTTGTTGTGTGTTGCGTCGGCGACGCAACGCACAACGCATGCAAAACGCATGCAAAAACGCATTGTTTTGTGACGCATGCGTCCATTTTTGGCCGATTTTGGACGCAAAAAAAAATGCAACTTGCTGCGTCCTCTGCGCCCTGACGCTTGCGCCAAAAAAGACGCATGCGTCACAAAACGCAAGAAAACGCATGTCCATGCGCCCCCATGTTAAATATAGGGGCGCATGACGCATGCGTCGCCGCGGTTGCGCCCGACGCACCGCAAATGTGAACGTAGCCCAACGCAGTGGAAGGAGCAGGATCTTGAAAGAAGTTCATGGATTTTGCAGATGGTACCAGACAGAATGTTACCCAGTGAAAGGTGCAGCACAGAGTATTTTAGGAATAATATGACTAATTAATTGGATTTTCTGGGCTTTTCAGGCAGAATCACCAGGCAGCAGCAGCAGTGGCAGGAGCAGTCTACCAGCCTCTCCGGGACTTTCTCCTCTGATAGAAAAGTATGTTCTCCATATGTGAAAGTTTTCAGGCCTGTGACTACAGAACCCGCAAGCTTTTTCCTTTTCTATTCGCACTATCTGGCCACAAATTTCCTTCTGCTCCCTATGGAAACACATTAGCGCTCCACCAAAATAAGTATATATATATAGGTATGGGGGAGTCCGGAGAATGGACGTCGGCCAAAGAGCATGGACAGCTTACCAGGTCATAAAGGATATTCACCAACAAGGCAAAATTTCAGCTTAGCAAAAATGTCTAGTTTTGCTAATTTCAGTCTTCGATCCAATATTACCATTGCATTTTCTTAAAAACCTGCAAGTCAAATTATACATCTCCTTTGCAGCTGCTGATTGACATTGTGCGCTCTAGCTCAGTTTTCAAGTGACCTCCGGCACGACCTTGTGGCTAACTTTAGTCCAGTCTATCGATATGTCATAGTGTATCAGTGGGAAAACTCCTTTGACCCTTGCGTTTTCCTACAACTTCCTGATAAATAAAGTCTTTACATCCCCCCGCGGAGCATATGTCGCACGGTTTTCCATCAGTTGAGGTCATTGTATGATTAGTACGTCGCGAAAACTGTTTCATCTCAGCCAAAGACTAAGTGCATGTTTCGGCAAGTTTAGATAAGTTTCCTAAAAAAAAGAAAAACATATAGAGTAGAATCCACCCGGCCAGCCCGTCCGCCACTGGTGGCACGTTCCCACTGATTTGTTTCCACCGGTAACACAGGATGTCAGGGTTTATGGAAATTAAATGCGACCCTCCCAGCGAGCCAGTGCATGGATACAGGTCATTCTCCGATATCAGGGCAGGAAATTGTTGCTCCGCTGAAGTAATAGATTTGCTGACGTTACACAATGGAGAGGACATGGAGGATGAGATAAGACCTCACTGCCATATTACTTGGAAAATCAGTGTTTTTCATTGCAGCCGGGCGTTGTCCTCGGGAGCTTCATTCATTTATTTTACAGTAATGCCCAGCACCGAGCACACGGAAGGTCTGTGCGAAGGAGGTGCCCAGAACAGACGGAAATTGAGAAGTTATCGGAATTACTATTACACGGGCTGTACTGCCGATCCGTGCTATTCTGACCAGAACCAATTCCTACGTCCGCTTATACTCTGCGACGTCATAAAATGGCGAGTGGCAGCATGGTGCGAAATCAAATAATTGTTTATTAGGCAATTTGTAATCCACATGTTCACTTGGCCATTTACTGTTTACAGCTGCAAATGTCACGTCTAGCCTTACCCCAAGGCCATGCTCCCACATAGCATAACAATGTGAACAGCTTACTGGGTTGCAACTCGCAAATAAGGATGAGGTGGAAGTAACCAACTAAAGCCGCCACAGAAATTAAATTCAATAGTTCGGATACAGGACAACAAATCACACAATAGTAGCAATAACGGTTATAATGGTGCAACAATTTCAGTATCCTATTCTATGTTCTATCTATCTACAGTATCTCTCAGTGTGAACGGCGGTTTATGTCCTTCTGCTTCAAATCCATGGGCGTCACTCGCAACGTTAGGCCCGTCACTACAATATGTCTTCCAGGTGCTGTTGATTATTATACTGGCACTAGCAGGGTCATCGATATTTTCCGCTGAGAACGCGACAGAGAGGAGCCAGAAGATCTCGGTGTCTGGTTTCACAAACTCTTGAACTGGTTAGAAGTACTTCACCATCGTATTAAACAGTGCAGTTTTTTCCTTGCAGGCAGTGCAAGTGTCAATCTGTTCAGATGAAGCTCCTGGAGCTTTACTTCCTGGATTATCTCAACTGTTCTGTGTTGGCCGCTCCCTTCTCCTATATATGCTCTCCTCTGGCACGCAGGAATTGCCAGTGTTAGTTCTTACTGCCTGATATGGAGTTGGAGGTGAAGTTCGTACTTGGAGTGGGCGTTTGGAGATTTGTTCGGTAGATTGCTGTTTGGAGTTTTTTGCGTGCACATCCCCATCCTCTCCTATTTGGTTTCTCCTTCCTTTAACTGCTTTGTGTTCCACTCTGTTGTTTGTTGAGTGTATTTTGTATGATTGTTATTTTCATTCATCTGTGTCTGTCTTCCCTTGTTTGTCTTATTAGTGTTATCCTATACACTACAGTTTTCTACCTCCCTGGGCTGGTAGGGGGAGACGGATCAGGGTTTATTTAGGAGCAGAGCAAGGCATGAGAACCTGGGGTCTCTATGTTGAGGAGTAATCCGGTGGGACAGGGATAGACAAGGGCGCCCCTAATTCTAGGGACCTGGTTCACGTCCAAAGTCCCAAGGCACAACGTGACATAATGTTTGTCATTTTTTCGTTTCCATTTTTCAAGTGGGAAGCCTAGCTTGGATACAGACGGTTGTGAGATGCAAGTGTCTGGGTTGGTGCCGAACTGCTCAGAAGACATCAGTGCTGAAGTTAAAGCCAAGATTGAAGAGGAGGCTTATAACAAGGGGTAGAGATCACCTGCCAAAATTAGCAAGTATATCACTTATACAACAAAATAATAACACAAAATTCCCTTAACCTGGAATCTGATGATCCAAAAAGATAAATGATCCTAATTGTGGCCTTCTGTTTCCTTACAAGTGAGATTTACTTACTATTTTATGACCTTCTCATTAGCCACAGTATTTGACAATCGTCATTTTTCAGGCCCCACAACAGGTTCTACCTGATTGCCTGCCGCTCGGAACACCACTACTTGTATTATTAGTGTTCAGTCATGAAACCGAAAGGATATACAGCTTATCACATTTTTCTCTGTATCTTTAAGGTATCAAGAAGGTTTGAAGAAGGTTCAGGGTTTTCCAGAATTCAAGGAAGAAGATGAGGAAAAGTTAAGTGAGAGTCCAGTGGAGTATGAAGAAGAGGGGAAGGAGGAATTCACCAAACTGAAGAGCAGGTGAGCTGACACCAACACTTCCATCTGCTCTCGGAGCCCCTACACTCGTAAATCTGACCCTAACAAATCCCTACTGATCTTGTATCTTCTGGCTGATTGATCTTGATGACCTATAAATGGACAACTTACAGAATTCACACACAATGGGGCAGATACGTCAAGACTGATTAAGTCACCAGTCTTAAAAAATGATCATTTGAGTAAACTGAGCCAAATGTACTAAATGATGCGTGGCGGCTCATTGCTTGATGCAATTTTAGACTTGTAAAGTAAGAAAATATGATCTACCTCTCCTAGGAACAGGTGCCAAAATTATACCAAAATTTGCAACATGAAGTTTAAAAATCCTGTTTAAAACTTGTTGATCCCATATGAGGTACCATTCACATAACTTTGGTGACCATGGTACAGTACACAAATAGAAAACTTTGCAAACTTTGATTTTTTTAATTTGTTTTTGCACAATGGACCACTTTTTCTGTAGCAAACACCACATCATTTGAGGAAGGAACCAAACCGGATGCGAAACGCGTTGTTACAATAAATTAATTTCTTATTCTATTATTTCCTTGGTGACGCCCATACAGTTCCCAGTGAATCCCGCAATGTGCCATTTACTAGGCTGTGTGTTATTTCAAAAAATCAGTATTTTATCAGCAGGAGATTATCACTATAGGACTAGGTGTCTCATGCCTCCTTGTCATCCCGATCTGTGCAACCCCGCCCACACCACTGATTAGCAACTTTCTGCTTATGCACAGTGTACACAGAGAGCTGCCAATTAATGTTGTGGGCGGGGTTATACAGGGCTCCGCTTTCAGAGATCTGCTAGATCTGCAACAGAGAAAACAGTGATTGTATAAAAATTATAGCATGCAGACCAGTAAGTGACACATCGCTGGAATCAGGCTCTCAGCCCCTACGTCATGCTGCTCTAAGGTTACATAACAAAACCTGCTGACATATTCTATTTAAATGCGGACGCCACATCAAAATATTAATCCAATATTCATATTTTTTCTCCAATTCCAGTAAAATTGAAGAATGCATTGACTACTTGCACATGCTGTATCCCAAGTTAATGGACCACTGGAGCATCTTCTCCATCGTGGCGGCCGGGATTGTCCTCCTGACCGTCTTGTTAAGTATTTATAATTCCTTCACTTCATGCACTGAAATCCCGGATGGCGGTCACGGGAAAGCCACGTGCTCTGTACCCCAGAGATATTCCTGGTGGACCTCAGGGTCTCAGCACAAGCAGCGCAGGCAGTAGAAGACAGGGTTCCGCACTGTGGTGGTCTCAGCTCACTCTGAGGAACCTCTATCAAGATGATGATGGTGAAGACATGTATGATGGGACTATTATGAGGGAACTCTGCCGAAACAGAAATTGGACATTAATGGGGGCCAAGTCCAAGAGGTCCAAGATGATCCAAGGCTTCATCACTAAGGCAGTTACCGTACGTAATGACCCAATATTATTGCAGAGGACGATATCTCGATGGGCACAACTCTAAGAGGGGTTGTCTTAGTGCTCCCTACCAGTCTTCATGGTGGGTGCAAAGATTTTTGCAGTGTAAAATTTTAGAAGAAACATCTGTTTTTTGAGGCATAAGAAAATCCAGGTTCATCAGCTCCAGATTGACCCGCAAGCATCAAGAATGTTACAATGTTCTTACACAGGATTACAGAACGTTCTACCAGGTTCCACCATGACACAGGGGGGATTTAATTTAGCATAATATTAATTTACAGTCTGGTACATGAGTTTTCATGTTTTTATAGTCTATGGAGTTGATTACGCACAAAATTTGTAAAAATCAATACTGTGTATAACAATGATTTCATTCCACAATCATCCAGGAGGCTGAGATAGCAGATGTTCGGCGGGATTCTCACTGCTGCTTCAGACGTCTGAGTACTTGAAAGACAGAGGGAAGCTCTGATTATTAGTAGGAATTTTCTCTGAGCTCTGTAAGGTGGAATAAAAAAAAAACATTTTATTAATCCTGAAGACCACCTAAATCATAGACAGGAGGTCTCATTACTTGTATTTTATTGGTAGCAGATCGACAACTGAATCGGCTTTGAGGACCCCTACAAATAACTCCACATTTCTAAACTTTGAGGGCCTATGAAAGGGAATTTATAGATTGGGAAGACAAGTGATGGGATGATACTCACTCCTGAATGTTTAGCGTTAGCCTTTAAGGACATTATAAAGATAACATGAGCAGTTAGTTTACTCTAAAATATAAATCAATCGACAAACAAATGAATTTTGGGACAAATCAAGCCAGACACGTCACTCGAATCAAGGATCACCAAGCTACGACTTGCCTACTTTGGACACATCATACGGAGAGAGCAATCACTGGAGAAGGAGATCATGGTCGGAAGAATAGAATGAGCAAGGTGAAGAGGTAAAACAGCAACACGATGACTTGATACTATTAAGATAATGGCGGAGAAGACCTTGGTGGACCTTTCTAGGCTTGCACAAGATCGATCTTCCTACAGATTGTTGATCCATGAAGTCGCCATGGCTCGAGATTGCGCTGAAGGCCGTTTAAAAAAATATATATAAAAATGGATCCAAGTGGTACCGCCAAGGGGTCTGGTGCAAGCCACTGGGAACTTATGTATATGAACAACTGGATGGGACTGAAATGAAGCGCCAGACAAGCAGGGCTTCACATAATTGTATCTGATATTGCAGTTCTCTTACCTAGCAACTAACTTCAGGTCAGAGTCTTTACAAACCTCCTCCTAGTAGAGATGGGCATATCGGGTCGTAGAACCCTGGTTCAGCTGCCAGGTCAGTATTTTGCCATCACTGGATGGGGCTCTAAATAAGTGGTTCCTACCTGCCGGCATCCTCAGCTAATCTTAGGACTAGCTGCAAAATGCCATGGCTGTGGATGCACACACAACGTCATACCAGGCCAACTAATCAAAAGAGGATTCCGGCAGGTAGAAGAGGGTTCGTAGGCCACAAAATGCTTACTTGGCCACTGGACATAGGCCTGTGAAACAATTTGCTCATTTCTACCTCCTAACCCATCATTTGTCTGGATCCCATTGTTACAGCCCTACAGAAGGACACACTATGGTCATGGACATCATAAAGCCTGCAGTCACCAACCTAAACAACCCGGGATGATGAACTCTTGATGCCATTACTGTGTACTGTAAATGGACAGGAACATTTGACTTGTCAACTAGTTTTCTATACTTGATGTTTCTTATAGAAATATTATTTCCATGTGCAAACAAAACCTGTTAGTTTAAGGCTGTGTTCACACAGAGGTTTTTTTAGGAGTTTTTTATTATAGGAAATCCACTTTGCTTTTCATCTGAGGAGTTTTTTTCAGCATCTTTTATTTTTGCCTGAAGAGATTTTTGAAAAATGCCTGGTGGAAAAAAAAACTGCATGTCCATTTTTTTGGTTCCTGATCCTGATGGAATTCCCTCCAAACGGATTTGAGATGAGTGTCCAATCAAATGGCTGTAGAAAGCCATTCCAGGGTCGGGAGGGAAAAATTCCAGAACCTACGACTTCCTCCAAAACAGAAAGTTAATTGAAGCAGTTTCCACTTGAAAAACCCATAATTTGTAAATGTCTCAAAAACCTCTTAACAAAGCCTAAAACGGCAGAAGCAGGAAAGATTCTGAGAGATTCTCTAATACAATTCTAAGACACAATGAAACTCCAGATCAGTAAATGGGGCACACAATATAGAGAGGTAGGAAGATGGGGGAGCAGACAAAGGTATCCAGAACACCACAGCCATATACTTTACACGCCATATCACCCTCTGCAGTCAGTAGAACTGGACATGATTCAGGGAATGTTTAGCCATAAAACATTGTTCATGGAGGAAATATTCTGTTGTTTCTTATTGGAAACCATCAGCAAGCTTGTCGGCAGCCACCACACTAACAGTTGGCTGAGCTTTTAAAAATGCAGGGGTGAAGATAATTGTACTCACATCAAAGTCTCTTGTAAAGATGCAAATCACCAGAGACAGTGCAGACACTGAACTAGCTCTAAAGCCAGAAGAGTAATGCTATCTACAGTTAGGGCCAGAAATATTTGGACAGTGACACAATTTTCGCGAGTTGGGCTCTGCATGCCACCACATTGGATTTGAAATGAAACCTCTACAACAGAATTCAAGTGCAGATTGTAACGTTTAATTTGAAGGGTTGAACAAAAATATCTGATAGAAAATGTAGGAATTGTACACATTTCTTTACAAACACTCCACATTTTAGGAGGTCAAAAGTAATTGGACAAATAAACATAACCCAAACAAAATATTTTTATTTTCAATATTTTGTTGCAAATCCTTTGGAGGCAATCACTGCCTTAAGTCTGGAACCCATGGACATCACCAAACGCTGGGTTTCCTCCTTCTTAATGCTTTGCCAGGCCTTTACAGCCGCAGCCTTCAGGTCTTGCTTGTTTGTGGGTCTTTCCGTCTTAAGTCTGGATTTGAGCAAGTGAAATGCATGCTCAATTGGGTTTAGATCTGGAGATTGACTTGGCCATTGCAGAATGTTCCACTTTTTGGCACTCATGAACTCCTGGGTAGCTTTGGCTGTATGCTTGGGGTCATTGTCCATCTGTACTATGAAGCGCCGTCCAATCAACTTTGCAGCATTTGGCTGAATCTGGGCTGAAAGTATATCCCGGTACACTTCAGAATTCATCCGGCTACTCTTGTCTGCTCTTATGTCATCAATAAACACAAGTGACCCAGTGCCATTGAAAGCCATGCATGCCCATGCCATCACGTTGCCTCCACCATGTTTTACAGAGGATGTGGTGTGCCTTGGATCATGTGCCGTTCCCTTTCTTCTCCAAACTTTTTTCTTCCCATCATTCTGGTACAGGTTGATCTTTGTCTCATCTGTCCATAGAATACTTTTCCAGAACTGAGCTGGCTTCTTGAGGTGTTTTTCTGTCTATTTTTGGTATTGATGAATGGTTTGCATCTAGATGTGAACCCTTTGTATTTACTGTCATGGAGTCTTCTCTTTACTGTTGACTTAGAGACAGATACACCTACTTCACTGAGAGTGTTCTGGACTTCAGTTGATGTTGTGAACGGGTTCTTCTTCACCAAATTAAGTATGCGGCGATCATCCACCACTGTTGTCATCCGTGGACGCCCAGGCCTTTTTGAGTTCCCAAGCTCACCAGTCAATTCCTTTTTTCTCAGAATGTACCCAACTGTTGATTTTGCTACTCCAAGCATGTCTGCTATCTCTCTGATGGATTTTTTCTTTTTTTTCAGCCTCAGGATGTTCTGCTTCACCTCAATTGAGAGTTCCTTTGACCGCATGTTGTCTGCTCACAGCAACAGCTTCCAAATGCAAAACCACACACCTGGAATCCACCCCTGACCTTTTAACTACTTCATTGATTACAGGTTAACGAGGGAGACGCCTTCAGAGTTAATTGCAGCCCTTAGAGTCCATTGTCCAATTACTTTTGGTCCCTTGAAAAAGAGGACGCTATGCATTACAGAGCTATGATTCCTAAACCCTTTCTCCGATTTGGATGTGGAAACTATCATATTGCAGCTGGGAGTGTGCACTTTCAGCCCATATTATATATATAATTGTATTTCTGAACATGTTTTTGTAAACAGCTAAAATAACAAAACTTGTGTCACTGTCCAAATATTTCTGGCCCTAACTGTATGTGCAAAGTAACTGCGCCAGCAGAATAGTGAGTGCAGCTCTGGAGTATAATACAAGATGTAACTCAGGATCAGTAATGTAATGTATGTACACAGTGACTGCACCAGCAGAATAGTGAGTGCAGCTCTGGAGTATAATACAGGATGTAACTCAGGATCAGTAATGTAATGTATGTACACAGTGACTGCACCAGTAGAATAGTGAGTGCAGCTCTGGAGTATAATACAGGATGTAACTCAGGATCAGTAATGTAATGTATGTACACAGTGACTGCACCAGCAGAATAGTGAGTGCAGCTCTGGCGTATAATACAGGATGTAACTCAGGATCAGTAATGTAATGTATGTACACAGTGACTGCACCAGCAGAATAGTGAGTGCAGCTCTGGCGTATAATACAGGATGTAACTCAGGATCAGTAATGTAATGTATGTACACAGTGAGTGCAGCTCTGGGGTATAATACAAGATGTAACTCAGGGTCTAGTCAGAGGTGTTGAGGCTTATAAACATTCAAAAAGTTACTTCTAATTAATTTTTTCCAGTCTGTGCTATGCTCCAACATGTGACGTTCTTCACTGATAAAGGCCACGGCTAGTACCTCAGGTCTGGTATAAGCCACTAATCTCCTCTGTTCTGAATTTTCATGTTCCCATGATTTATATCTGCAGACAATTTGTGTTTAGTTGTAGTCATATTTTGATTTTTTGTCTGGCACAGCACTGAATTGTACTGATCTGACAGAAGAAATCACTCGGTGTAGAATATTTAATTTGCTAGTAATGTTCTGTGTTGCACATTTTTGTGCTGTTTGTTGTACTGTAAATGACCACATACTTGATAGTGAGAATAAAGAAGAGAAAAAGCTGAAAGTGCCTGTGTGTGTAATGTGATCTATCTACATCTCAAAGACCAAATCTTTTCATAAATCTTTAAAGGTGACACATGTCTTGTAAAGAAAAAGGGGAACTGGACAGGTTATGTACAAAAATATAACTACTATAATACTGCCCCTATGTACAAAAATATAACTACTATAATACTGCTCCTATGTACAAGAATATAACTACTATAATACTGCTCCTATGTACAAGAATATAACTACTATAATACTGCCCCTATGTACAAGAATATAACTACTCTAATACTGCTCCTATGTACAGGAATATAACTACTATAATACTGCCCCTATGTACAAGAATATAACTACTATAATACTGCCCCTATGTACAAAAATATAACTACTATAATACTGCTCCTATGTACAAGAATATAACTACTATAATACTGCCCCTATGTACAAGAATATAACTACTCTAATACTGCTCCTATGTACAGGAATATAACTACTATAATACTGCCCCTATGTACAAGAATATAACTACTATAATACTGCCCCTATGTACAAGAATATAACTACTCTAATACTGCTCCTATGTACAGGAATATAACTACTATAATACTGCCCCTATGTACAAGAATATAACTGCTATAGTACTGCTCCTATGTACAAGAATATAACTATTATAATACTGCCCCTATGTACAAGAATATAACTACTATAATACTGCCCCTATGTACAAGAATATAACTACTATAATACTGCTCCTATGTACAAGAATATAACTACTATAATACTACTCCTATGTACAAGAATATAACTACTATAATACTGCCCCTATGTACAAGAATATAACTACTATAATACCGCCCCTATGTACAAGAATATAACTACTATAATGCTGCCAATATGTACAAGAATATAACTACTATAATACCGCCCCTATGTACAAGAATATAACTAGTATAATACTGCCCCCTATGTACAAGAATATAACTACTATAATACCGCCCCTATGTACAAGAATATAACTGCTATAATACTGGCCCTATGTACAAGAATAGAACTACTATAATACTGTCCCCTATGTACAAGAATATAACTGCTATAATACTGCCCCTATGTACAAGAATAGAACTACTATAATACTGTCCCCTATGTACAAGAATATAACTACTATAATACTGCCCCTATGTACAAAATTATAACTACTATAATACTGCTCCTATGTACAAGAATATAACTACTATAATACTGCCCCTATGTACAAGAATATAACTACTCTAATACTGCTCCTATGTACAGGACGTAGATCTGGGTATTTATTATGAGGGAATATAGGCTGAACTGGATGGACAAATGTCTTTTTTCGGCCTTACTAACTATGTTACTATGTTACTATGTTACTATGTTACAGGAATATAACTACTATAATACTGCCCCTATGTACAAGAATATAACTACTATAATACTGCCCCTATGTACAAGAATATAACTACTATAATACTGCCCCTATGTACAAGAATATAACTACTATAATACCGCCACTATGTACAAGAATATAACTGCTATAATACTGCCCCTATATACAAGAATATAACTACTATAATACTGCTCCTATGTACAAGAATATAACTACTCTAATACTGCTCCTATGTACAAGAATAGAAGTACTATAATACTGCCCCTATGTACAAGAATATAACTACTATAATACTGCCCCTATGTACAAGAATATAACTACTATAATACCGCCACTATGTACAAGAATATAACTGCTATAATACTGCTCCTATGTACAAGAATAGAAGTACTATAATACTGCCCCTATGTACAAGAATATAACTACTCTAATACTGCTCCTATGTACAAGAATAGAAGTACTATAATACTGCCCCTATGTACAAGAATATAACTACTATAATACTGCCCCTATGTACAAGAATATAACTACTATAATACTGCTCCTATGTACAAGAATATAACTACTATAATACCGCCACTATGTACAAGAATATAACTGCTATAATACTGCCCCTATGTACAAGAATAGAACTACTATAATACTGCCCCTATGTACAAGAATAGAAGTACTATAATACTGCCCCTATGTACAAGAATAGAAGTACTATAATACTGCTCTTTAATGTAAGAAGATGTACTGGCGATGTTTGGTGTTTACGGGGTGGAGATGACAGAGGACACGGTGTAATAAATCCGCAGTTATTTACACGTTCTCTTCCTAGGATTTGCGTTATCTCGTTTCCTCTGTTCTCCATGTCGTCTGAATCAGCAGAACTATAATATTCCAGACATCTGTCCATGGAGCAGATTGGGGGCTTCATACGTCAGGAGTTTCCACCCATTGTCCGCGGTGACAGGAGATGTTTATGAAGTTGAAGTCTTATTCTCAGGGTCCCAGACTTTGATTCACAATATCGGACTGAGCGGATCCCCAGCAGGTCGCCGGACCCCTGACTATAACATGTCTTATCACTTTGGGGTTCGACTTTCGCTCCTTTCCTTCGTCCTGGGGGGTTATTTATCGGTCTCGTCTATAGATGTGAAAGGTACGTACTGGATCCCCCTATATTCTCCGCACACTGATAAGATGGTGGGATCTGGGCGACGTGCTGCCAGGTCTGCACCAGGTCTAGGAAAACTAGAAGAAACATGGAGAATTTACCAAAGAGAGAGAACTGAGGAGGAACAATCTGCAGCTCAGTCCTGAGGACGGATAATGGTGGGTGTAGTGGATCTAGTACCGGACCACCAGGTGACGTTATTCTGAGGACCCACAAACAGCTGCACGATCACTACGACCACTCAGACCCCGGCAAATGTCTTCTAGGATCATATTATGGTCATCTCCAGTGGTCGGGTCATGTTAGGGGTTGTAGTCTTCTATGTATAGAGGATGATAGTCATATCCAGTGGTTGGGTCACGTTGGGGGTTGTAGTCTTCTATGTATAGAGTATGATAGTCATATCCAGTGGTTGGATCACGTTGGGGGTTGTAGTCTTCTATGTATAGAGTATGATAGTCATATCCAGTGGTTGGATCACGTTGGGGGTTGTAGTCTTCTATGTACAGAGGATGATAGTCATATCCAGTGGTTGGGTCACGTTGGAGGTTGTAGTCTTCTATGTATAGAGTATGATGGTCATGTCCGTGGTTGGATCACGTTGGGGGTTGTAGTCTTCTATGTATAGAGGATGATAGTCATGTACAGTGGTTGGGCCACGTTGGGGGTTGTAGTCTTCTATGTATAGAGGATGATAGTCATCTCCAGTGGCTGGGTCACGTTGGGGGTTGTAGTCTTCTATGTATAGAGGATGATAGTCATATCCAGTGGTTGGGTCACGTTGGGGGTTGTAGTCTTCTATGTATAGAGGATGTTAGTCATGTCCAGTGGTTGGGTCACGTTGGGGGTTGTAGTCTTCTATGTATAGAGGATGATAGTCATGTACAGTGGTTGGGCCACGTTGGGGGTTGTAGTCTTCTATGTATAGAGGATGATAGTCATATCCAGTGGTTGGATCACGTTGGGGGTTGTAGTCTTCTATGTATAGAGGATGATAGTCATCTCCAGTGGCTGGGTCACGTTGGGGGTTGTAGTCTTCTATGTATAGAGGATGATAGTCATCTTCAGTGGTCGGGTCACGTTAGGGGTTGTAGTCTTCTATGTATAGAGGATGATAGTCATATCCAGTGGTTGAGTCATGTTGGGGGTTGTAGTCTTCTATGTATAGAGTATGATGGTCATGTCCGTGGTTGGATCACGTTGGGGGTTGTAGTCTTCTATGTATACAGGATGATAGTCATCTCCAGTGGCTGGGTCACGTTGGGGGTTGTAGTCTTCTATGTATAGAGGATGATAGTTATATCCAGTGGTTGGGTCACGTTGGGGGTTGTAGTCTTCTATGTATAGAGGATGTTAGTCATGTCCAGTGGTTGGGTCACGTTGGGGGTTGTAGTCTTCTATGTATAGAGGATGATAGTCATGTACAGTGGTTGGGCCACGTTGGGGGTTGTAGTCTTCTATGTATAGAGGATGATAGTCATGTCCAGTGGTTGGGTCACGTTGGGGGTTGTAGTCTTCTATGTATAGAGGATGTTAGTCTTATCCAGTGGTTGGGTCACGTTGGAGGTTGTAGTCTTCTATGTATAGAGGATGATAGTCATATCCAGTGGTTGGGTCACGTTGTAGGTTGTAGTCTTCTATGTATAGAGGATGATAGTCATATCCAGTGGTTGGGTCACGTTGTAGGTTGTAGTCTTCTATGTATAGAGGATGATAGTCATATCCAGTGGTTGGGTCACGTTGGGGGTTGTAGTCTTCTATGTATAGAGGATGATAGTCATATCCAGTGGTTGGGTCACGTTGGGGGTTGTAGTCTTCTATGTATAGAGAATGATAGTCATTTCCAGCGGTTGGGTCATGTTGGAGGTTGTAGTCTTCTATGTATAGAGGATGATAGTCATATCCAGTGGTAGGGTGACGTTGGGGGTTGTAGTCTTCTATGTATAGAGTATGATAGCCATGTACAGTGGTTGGGTCACGTTGGGGGTTGTAGTCTTCTATGTATAGAGAATGATAGTCATTTCCAGCAGTTGGGTCATGTTGGAGGTTGTAGTCTTCTATGTATAGAGGATGATAGTCATATCCAGTGGTAGGGTCACGTTGGGGGTTGTAGTCTTCTATGTATAGAGTATGATAGCCATGTACAGTGGTTGGGTCACGTTGGGGGTTGTAGTCTTCTATGTATAGAGGATGATAGTCATGTCCAGTGGTTGGGTCACGTTGGAGGTTGTAGTCTTCTATGTATAGAGGATGATAGTCATATCCAGTGGTTGGGTCATGTTGGAGGTTGTAGTCTTCTATGTATAGAGGATGATAGTCATATCCAGCGGTTGGATCACGTTGGGGGTTGTAGTCTTCTATGTATAGAGGATGATAGTCATATCCAGTGGTTGGATCACGTTGGGGGTTGTAGTCTTCTATGTATAGAGGATGATAGTCATATCCAGTGGTTGGGTCATGTTGGAGGTTGTAGTCTTCTATGTATAGAGGATGATAGTCATATCCAGTGGTAGGGTCACGTTGGGGGTTGTAGTCTTCTATGTATAGAGTATGATAGCCATGTACAGTGGTTGGGTCACGTTGGGGGTTGTAGTCTTCTATGTATAGCGTATGATAGTCATGTCCAGTGGTTGGGTCACGTTGGGGGTTGTAGTCTTCTATGTATAGAGTATGATAGCCATGTACAGTGGTTGGGTCACGTTGGGGGTTGTAGTCTTCTATGTATAGAGGATGATAGTCATATCCAGTGGTTGGGTCACGTTGGGGGTTGTAATCTTCTATGTATAGAGTATGATAGCCATGTACAGTGGTTGGGTCACGTTGGGGGTTGTAGTCTTCTATGTATAGAGGATGATAGTCATATCCAGTGGTTGGGTCACGTTGGAGGTTGTAGTCTTCTATGTATAGAGTATGATAGTCATATACAGTGGTTGGGTCACATTGGGGGTTGTAGTCTTCTATGTATAGAGGATGATAGTCATATCCAGTGGTTGGGTCACGTTGGGGGTTGTAGTCTTCTATGTATAGAGGATGATAGTCATATCCAGTGGTTGGGCCACGTTGGGGGTTGTAGTCTTCTATGTATAGAGGATGATAGTCATATCCAGTGGTTGGGTCACGTTGGAGGTTGTAGTCTTCTATGTATAGAGGATGATAGTCATATCCAGTGGTTGGGTCACGTTGGGGGTTGTAGTCTTCTATGTATAGAGTATGATAGTCATATACAGTGGTTGGGTCACATTGGGGGTTGTAGTGTTCTATGTATAGAGGATGATAGTCATGTCCAGTGGTTGGGTCACGTTGGGGGTTGTAGTCTTCTATGTATAGAGGATGATAGTCATATCCAGTGGTTGGGCCACGTTGGGGGTTGTAGTCTTCTATGTATAGAGGATGATAGTCATGTCCAGTGGTTGGGTCACGTTGGGGGTTGTAGTCTTCTATGTATAGAGGATGATAGTCATATCCAGTGGTTGGGCCACGTTGGGGGTTGTAGTCTTCTATGTATAGAGGATGATAGTCATGTCCAGTGGTTGGGCCACGTTGGGGGTTGTAGTCTTCTATGTATAGAGGATGATAGTCATATCCAGTGGTTGGGTCACGTTGGGGGTTGTAGTCTTCTATGTATAGAGGATGATAGTCATGTCCAGTGGTTGGGTCACGTTGGGGGTTGTAGTCTTCTATGTATAGAGGATGATAGTCATATCCAGTGGTTGGGCCACGTTGGGGGTTGTAGTCTTCTATGTATAGAGGATGATAGTCATGTCCAGTGGTTGGGTCACGTTGGGGGTTGTAGTCTTCTATGTATAGAGGATGATAGTCATATCCAGTGGTTGGGCCACGTTGGGGGTTGTAGTCTTCTATGTATAGAGGATGATAGTCATATCCAGTGGTTGGGTCACTTTGGGGGTTGTAGTCTTCTATGTATAGAGTATGATAGTCATATCCAGTGGTTGGGTCACGTTGGGGGTTGTAGTCTTCTATGTATAGAGGATGATAGTCATGTACAGTGGTTGGGTCACGTTGGAGGTTGTAGTCTTCTATGTATAGAGGATGATTGTCATATCCAGTGGTTGGGTCACTTTGGGGGTTGTAGTCTTCTATGTATAGAGGATGATAGTCATGTACAGTGGTTGGGTCACGTTGGGGGTTGTAGTCTTCTATGTATAGAGGATGATAGTCATGTACAGTGGTTGGGTCACGTTGGGGGTTGTATTCTTCTATGTATAGAGGATGATAGTCATATCCAGTGGTTGGGTCACGTTGGGGGTTGTAGTCTTCTATGTATAGAGAATGATAGTCATGTCCAGTGGTTGGATCACGTTGGGGGTTGTAGTCTTCTATGTATAGAGTATGATAGTCATATACAGTGGTTGGGTCACATTGGGGGTTGTAGTGTTCTATGTATAGAGGATGATAGTCATGTCCAGTGGTTGGGTCACGTTGGGGGTTGTAGTCTTCTATGTATAGAGGATGATAGTCATATCCAGTGGTTGGGCCACGTTGGGGGTTGTAGTCTTCTATGTATAGAGGATGATAGTCATGTCCAGTGGTTGGGTCACGTTGGGGGTTGTAGTCTTCTATGTATAGAGGATGATAGTCATATCCAGTGGTTGGGCCACGTTGGGGGTTGTAGTCTTCTATGTATAGAGGATGATAGTCATATCCAGTGGTTGGGTCACGTTGGAGGTTGTAGTCTTCTATGTATAGAGGATGATAGTCATATCCAGTGGTTGGATCACGTTGGAGGTTGTAGTCTTCTATGTATAGAGGATGATAGTCATATCCAGTGGTTGGGTCACGTTGGAGGTTGTAGTCTTCTATGTATAGAGGATGATAGTCATGTCCAGTGGTTGGGCCACGTTGGGGGTTGTAGTCTTCTATGTATAGAGGATGATAGTCATATCCAGTGGTTGGGTCACGTTGGGGGTTGTAGTCTTCTATGTATAGAGGATGATAGTCATGTCCAGTGGTTGGGTCACGTTGGGGGTTGTAGTCTTCTATGTATAGAGGATGATAGTCATATCCAGTGGTTGGGCCACGTTGGGGGTTGTAGTCTTCTATGTATAGAGGATGATAGTCATGTCCAGTGGTTGGGTCACGTTGGGGGTTGTAGTCTTCTATGTATAGAGGATGATAGTCATATCCAGTGGTTGGGCCACGTTGGGGGTTGTAGTCTTCTATGTATAGAGGATGATAGTCATATCCAGTGGTTGGGTCACGTTGGAGGTTGTAGTCTTCTATGTATAGAGGATGATTGTCATATCCAGTGGTTGGGTCACTTTGGGGGTTGTAGTCTTCTATGTATAGAGGATGATAGTCATGTACAGTGGTTGGGTCACGTTGGGGGTTGTAGTCTTCTATGTATAGAGGATGATAGTCATGTACAGTGGTTGGGTCACGTTGGGGGTTGTATTCTTCTATGTATAGAGGATGATAGTCATATCCAGTGGTTGGGTCACGTTGGGGGTTGTAGTCTTCTATGTATAGAGAATGATAGTCATGTCCAGTGGTTGGATCACGTTGGGGGTTGTAGTCTTCTATGTATAGAGGATGATAGTCATATCCAGTGGTTGGGTCACGTTGGGGGTTGTAGTCTTCTATGTATAGAGGATGTTAGTCTTATCCAGTGGTTGGGTCACGTTGGAGGTTGTAGTCTTCTATGTATAGAGGATGATAGTTATATCCAGTGGTTGGATCACGTTGGGGGTTGTAGTCTTCTATGTATAGAGTATGATAGTCATATCCAGTGGTTGGGTCACGTTGAGGGTTGTAGTCTTCTATGTATAGAGGATGATAGTCATATCCAGTGGTTGGGTCACGTTGAGGGTTGTAGTCTTCTATGTATAGAGTATGATAGTCATATCCAGTGGTTGGGTCACGTTGGAGGTTGTAGTCTTCTATGCATAGAGGATGATAGTCATATCCAGTGGTTGGGTCACGTTGGGGGTTGTAGTCTTCTATGTATAGAGGATGATAGTCATATCCAGTGGTTGGGTCACGTTGGGGGTTGTAGTCTTCTATGTATAGAGTATGATAGTCATATCCAGTGGTTGGGTCACGTTGGGGGTTGTAGTCTTCTATGTATAGAGGATGATAGCCATATCCAGTGGTTGGGTCACGTTGGAGGTTGTAGTCTTCTATGTATAGGGGATGATAGTCATATCCAGTGGTAGGGTCACGTTGGAGGTTGTAGTCTTCTATGTATAGAGTATGATAGTCATATCCAGTGGCTGGGTCACGTTGGGGGTTGTAGTCTTCTATGTATAGAGGATGATAGTCATATCCAGTGGTTGGGTCACATTGGAGGTTGTAGTCTTCTATGTATAGGGGATGATAGTCATGTACAGTGGTTGGGTCACGTTGGAGGTTGTAGTCTTCTATGTATAGAGTATGATAGTCATATCCAGTGGCTGGGTCACGTTGGGGGTTGTAGTCTTCTATGTATAGAGGATGATAGTCATATCCAGTGGTTGGGTCACGTTGGAGGTTGTAGTCTTCTATGTATAGAGGATGATAGTCATATACAGTGGTTGGGTCACATTGGGGGTTGTAGTCTTCTATGTATAGAGGATGATAGTCATATCCAGTGGTTGGGTCACGTTGGGGGTTGTAGTCTTCTATGTATAGGGGATGATAGTCATGTACAGTGGTTGGGTCACGTTGGAGGTTGTATTCTTCTATGTATAGAGGATGATAGTCATATCCAGTGGTAGGGTCACGTTGGAGGTTGTAGTCTTCTATGTATAGAGTATGATAGTCATATACAGTGGTTGGGTCACATTGGGGGTTGTAGTCTTCTATGTATAGAGGATGATAGTCATATCCAGTGGTTGGGTCACGTTGGGGGTTGTAGTCTTCTATGTATAGAGTATGATAGTCATATACAGTGGTTGGGTCACATTGGGGGTTGTAGTCTTCTATGTATAGAGGATGATAGTCATATCCAGTGGTTGGGTCACGTTGGGGGTTGTAGTCTTCTATGTATAGAGTATGATAGTCATATCCAGTGGTTGGGTCACGTTGGGGGTTGTAGTCTTCTATGTATAGAGGATGATAGTCATGTCCAGTGGTTGGATCACGTTGGGGGTTGTAGTCTTCTATGTATAGAGTATGATGGTCATGTCCAGTGGGTGGGTCACGTTGGGGGTTGTAGTCTTCTATGTACAGAGGATGATAGTCATGTCCAGTGGGTGGGTCACGTTGGGGGTTGTAGTCTTCTATGTACAGAGGATGATAGTCATATCCAGTGGTTGGGTCACGTTGGGGGTTGTAGTCTTCTATGTATAGAGTATGATGGTCATGTCCAGTGGGTGGGTCACGTTGGGGGTTGTAGTCTTCTATGTACAGAGGATGATAGTCATGTCCAGTGGGTGGGTCACGTTGGGGGTTGTAGTCTTCTATGTACAGAGGATGATAGTCATATCCAGTGGTAGGGTCACGTTGGGGGTTGTAGTCTTCTATGTATAGAGGATGATAGTCATGTACAGTGGTTGGGTCACGTTGGGGGTTGTAGTCTTCTATGTATAGAGTATGATAGTCCTATCCAGTGGGTGGGTCACGTTGGGGGTTGTAGTCTTCTATGTATAGAGTATGATAGTCATATACAGTGGTTGGGTCACATTGGGGGTTGTAGTGTTCTATGTATAGAGGATGATAGTCATGTCCAGTGGTTGGGTCACGTTGGGGGTTGTAGTCTTCTATGTATAGAGGATGATAGTCATGTACAGTGGTTGGGTCACGTTGGGGGTTGTAGTCTTCTATGTATAGAGGATGTTATTCTTATCCAGTGGTTGGGTCACATTGGGGGTTGTAGTCTTCTATGTATAGAGGATGATAGTCATATCCAGTGGTTGGGTCACGTTGGGGGTTGTAGTCTTCTATGTATAGAGGATGATAGTCATGTCCAGTGGTTGGATCACGTTGGGGGTTGTAGTCTTCTATGTATAGAGTATGATGGTCATGTCCAATGGGTGGGTCACGTTGGGGGTTGTAGTCTTCTATGTACAGAGGATGATAGTCATGTCCAGTGGGTGGGTCACGTTGGGGGTTGTAGTCTTCTATGTATAGAGGATGATAGTCATGTACAGTAGTTGGGTCACGTTGGAGGTTGTAGTCTTCTATGTATAGAGGATGTTAGTCCTATCCAATGGGTGGGTCACGTTGGGGGTTGTAGTCTTCTATGTATAGAGTATGATAGTCATATCCAGTGGTTGGGTCACGTTGGGGGTTGTAGTCTTCTATGTATAGAGGATGTTAGTCCTATCCAGTGGTTGGGTCATGTTGGGGGTTGTAGTCTTCTATGTATAGAGGATGATAGTCATGTACAGTGGTTGGGTCACGTTGGAGGTTGTAGTCTTCTATGTATAGAGTATGATAGTCATATCCAGTGGTTGGGTCACGTTGGGGGTTGTAGTCTTCTATGTATACAGGATGATAGTCATCTCCAGTGGTTGGGTCACGTTGGAGGTTGTAGTCTTCTATGTATAGAGTATGATAGTCATATCCAGTGGTTGGGTCACGTTGGGGGTTGTAGTCTTCTATGTATAGCGTATGATAGTCATATCCAGTGGTTGGGTCACGTTGGGGGTTGTAGTCTTCTATGTATAGAGGATGATAGTCATATCCAGTGGTTGGGCCACGTTGGGGGTTGTAGTCTTCTATGTATAGAGGATGATAGTCATATCCAGTGGTTGGGCCACGTTGGGGGTTGTAGTCTTCTATGTATAGAGGATGATAGTCATATCCAGTGGTTGGGTCACGTTGGAGGTTGTAGTCTTCTATGTATAGAGGATGATAGTCATATCCAGTGGTTGGGTCACGTTGGGGGTTGTAGTCTTCTATGTATAGAGGATGATAGTCATATCCAGTGGTTGGGTCACATTGGGGGTTGTAGTCTTCTATGTATAGAGGATGATAGTCATATCCAGTGGTTGGGTCACGTTGGAGGTTGTAGTCTTCTATGTATAGAGGATGATAGTCATATCCAGTGGTTGGGTCACGTTGGAGGTTGTAGTCTTCTATGTATAGAGGATGATAGTCATATCCAGTGGTTGGGTCACATTGGGGGTTGTAGTCTTCTATGTATAGAGGATGATAGTCATATCCAGTGGTTGGGTCACGTTGGAGGTTGTAGTCTTCTATGTATAGAGTATGATAGTCATATACAGTGGTTGGGTCACATTGGGGGTTGTAGTCTTCTATGTATAGAGGATGATAGTCATATCCAGTGGTTGGGTCACGTTGGAGGTTGTAGTCTTCTATGTATAGAGGATGATAGTCATATCCAGTGGTTGGGTCACGTTGGGGGTTGTAGTCTTCTATGTATAGAGGATGATAGTCATGTACAGTGGTTGGGTCACGTTGGGGGTTGTATTCTTCTATGTATAGAGGATGATAGTCATATCCAGTGGTTGGGTCACGTTGGGGGTTGTAGTCTTCTATGTATAGAGAATGATAGTCATGTCCAGTGGTTGGATCACGTTGGGGGTTGTAGTCTTCTATGTATAGAGAATGATAGTCATATCCAGTGGTTGGGTCACGTTGGGGGTTGTAGTCTTCTATGTATAGAGGATGATAGTCCTATCCAGTGGCTGGGTCACGTTGGGGGTTGTAGTCTTCTATGTATAGAGAATGATAGTCCTATCCAGTGGCTGGGTCACGTTGGGGGTTGTAGTCTTCTATGTATAGAGGATGTTAGTCCTATCCAGTGGCTGGGTCACGTTGGGGGTTGTAGTCTTCTATGTATAGAGGATGATAGTCATGTCCAGTGGTTGGATCACGTTGGGAGTTGTAGTCTTCTATGTATAGAGTATGATAGTCATATCCAGTGGTTGGGTCACGTTGGGGGTTGTAGTCTTCTATGTATAGAGTATGATAGTCATGTACAGTGGTTGGGTCACGTTGGGGGTTGTAGTCTTCTATGTATAGAGTATGATAGTCATATCCAGTGGTTGGGTCACGTTGGGGGTTGTAGTCTTCTATGTATAGAGAATGATAGTCATTTCCAGCGGTTGGGTCATGTTGGAGGTTGTAGTCTTCTATGTATAGAGGATGATAGTCATATCCAGTGGTAGGGTGACGTTGGGGGTTGTAGTCTTCTATGTATAGAGTATGATAGCCATGTACAGTGGTTGGGTCACGTTGGGGGTTGTAGTCTTCTATGTATAGAGAATGATAGTCATTTCCAGCGGTTGGGTCATGTTGGAGGTTGTAGTCTTCTATGTATAGAGGATGATAGTCATATCCAGTGGTAGGGTCACGTTGGGGGTTGTAGTCTTCTATGTATAGAGTATGATAGCCATGTACAGTGGTTGGGTCACGTTGGGGGTTGTAGTCTTCTATGTATAGAGGATGATAGTCATATCCAGTGGTTGGGTCACGTTGGAGGTTGTAGTCTTCTATGTATAGAGGATGATAGTCATATCCAGTGGTTGGGTCATGTTGGAGGTTGTAGTCTTCTATGTATAGAGGATGATAGTCATATCCAGTGGTTGGATCACGTTGGGGGTTGTAGTCTTCTATGTATAGAGAATGATAGTCATATCCAGTGGTTGGGTCACGTTGGGGGTTGTAGTCTTCTATGTATAGAGGATGATAGTCCTATCCAGTGGCTGGGTCACGTTGGGGGTTGTAGTCTTCTATGTATAGAGGATGTTAGTCCTATCCAGTGGTTGGGTCACGTTGGGGGTTGTAGTCTTCTATGTATAGAGGATGTTAGTCCTATCCAGTGGCTGGGTCACGTTGGGGGTTGTAGTCTTCTATGTATAGAGGATGATAGTCATGTCCAGTGGTTGGATCACGTTGGGAGTTGTAGTCTTCTATGTATAGAGTATGATAGTCATATCCAGTGGTTGGGTCACGTTGGGGGTTGTAGTCTTCTATGTATAGAGTATGATAGTCATATCCAGTGGTTGGGTCACGTTGTAGGTTGTAGTCTTCTATGTATAGAGGATGATAGTCATATCCAGTGGTTGGGTCACGTTGGGGGTTGTAGTCTTCTATGTATAGAGTATGATAGTCATATCCAGTGGTTGGGTCACGTTGGGGGTTGTAGTCTTCTATGTATAGAGAATGATAGTCATATCCAGTGGTTGGGTCACGTTGGGGGTTGTAGTCTTCTATGTATAGAGGATGATAGTCATTTCCAGCGGTTGGGTCATGTTGGAGGTTGTAGTCTTCTATGTATAGAGGATGATAGTCATATCCAGTGGTAGGGTCACGTTGGGGGTTGTAGTCTTCTATGTATAGAGTATGATAGCCATGTACAGTGGTTGGGTCACGTTGGGGGTTGTAGTCTTCTATGTATAGAGGATGATAGTCATGTCCAGTGGTTGGGTCACGTTGGAGGTTGTAGTCTTCTATGTATAGAGGATGATAGTCATATCCAGTGGTTGGGTCATGTTGGAGGTTGTAGTCTTCTATGTATAGAGGATGATAGTCATATCCAGCGGTTGGATCACGTTGGGGGTTGTAGTCTTCTATGTATAGAGGATGATAGTCATATACAGTGGTTGGGTCACATTGGGGGTTGTAGTGTTCTATGTATAGAGGATGATAGTCATGTCCAGTGGTTGGGTCACGTTGGGGGTTGTAGTCTTCTATGTATAGAGTATGATAGTCATATCCAGTGGTAGGGTCACGTTGGGGGTTGTAGTCTTCTATGTATAGAGGATGATAGTCATATCCAGTGGTAGGGTGACGTTGGGGGTTGTAGTCTTCTATGTATAGAGGATGATAGTCATATCCAGCGGTTGGATCACGTTGGGGGTTGTAGTCTTCTATGTATAGAGGATGATAGTCATATACAGTGGTTGGGTCACATTGGGGGTTGTAGTGTTCTATGTATAGAGGATGATAGTCATGTCCAGTGGTTGGGTCACGTTGGGGGTTGTAGTCTTCTATGTATAGAGTATGATAGTCATATCCAGTGGTAGGGTGACGTTGGAGGTTGTAGTCTTCTATGTATAGAGGATGATAGTCATATCCAGTGGTAGGGTGACGTTGGGGGTTGTAGTCTTCTATGTATAGAGGATGATAGTCATATCCAGCGGTTGGATCACGTTGGGGGTTGTAGTCTTCTATGTATAGAGGATGATAGTCATATCCAGTGGTTGGGTCACGTTGGAGGTTGTAGTCTTCTATGTATAGAGGATGATAGTCATGTCCAGTGGTTGGGTCACGTTGGGGGTTGTAGTCTTCTATGTATAGAGTATGATAGTCATATCCAGTGGTAGGGTCACGTTGGGGGTTGTAGTCTTCTATGTATAGAGGATGATAGTCATATCCAGTGGTAGGGTGACGTTGGGGGTTGTAGTCTTCTATGTATAGAGGATGATAGTCATATCCAGCGGTTGGATCACGTTGGGGGTTGTAGTCTTCTATGTATAGAGGATGATAGTCATATACAGTGGTTGGGTCACATTGGGGGTTGTAGTGTTCTATGTATAGAGGATGATAGTCATGTCCAGTGGTTGGGTCACGTTGGGGGTTGTAGTCTTCTATGTATAGAGTATGATAGTCATATCCAGTGGTAGGGTCACGTTGGAGGTTGTAGTCTTCTATGTATAGAGGATGATAGTCATATCCAGTGGTTGGGTCATGTTGGAGGTTGTAGTCTTCTATGTATAGAGGATGATAGTCATATCCAGCGGTTGGATCACGTTGGGGGTTGTAGTCTTCTATGTATAGAGGATGATAGTCATATCCAGTGGTTGGGTCACGTTGGGGGTTGTAGTCTTCTATGTATAGAGGATGATAGTCATATCCAGTGGTTGGGTCACGTTGGGGGTTGTAATCTTCTATGTATAGAGTATGATAGTCATGTACAGTGGTTGGGTCACGTTGGGGGTTGTAGTCTTCTATGTATAGAGGATGATAGTCATATCCAGTGGTTGGGTCACGTTGGAGGTTGTAGTCTTCTATGTATAGAGGATGATAGTCATATCCAGTGGTTGGGTCACGTTGGAGGTTGTAGTCTTCTATGTATAGAGTATGATAGTCATATACAGTGGTTGGGTCACATTGGGGGTTGTAGTCTTCTATGTATAGAGGATGATAGTCATATCCAGTGGTTGGGTCACGTTGGGGGTTGTAGTCTTCTATGTATAGAGGATGATAGTCATATCCAGTGGTTGGGCCACGTTGGGGGTTGTAGTCTTCTATGTATAGAGGATGATAGTCATATCCAGTGGTTGGGTCACGTTGGAGGTTGTAGTCTTCTATGTATAGAGGATGATAGTCATATCCAGTGGTTGGGTCACGTTGGGGGTTGTAGTCTTCTATGTATAGAGGATGATAGTCATGTACAGTGGTTGGGTCACGTTGGGGGTTGTATTCTTCTATGTATAGAGGATGATAGTCATATCCAGTGGTTGGGTCACGTTGGGGGTTGTAGTCTTCTATGTATAGAGAATGATAGTCATGTCCAGTGGTTGGATCACGTTGGGGGTTGTAGTCTTCTATGTATAGAGAATGATAGTCATATCCAGTGGTTGGGTCACGTTGGGGGTTGTAGTCTTCTATGTATAGAGGATGATAGTCCTATCCAGTGGCTGGGTCACGTTGGGGGTTGTAGTCTTCTATGTATAGAGAATGATAGTCCTATCCAGTGGCTGGGTCACGTTGGGGGTTGTAGTCTTCTATGTATAGAGGATGTTAGTCCTATCCAGTGGCTGGGTCACGTTGGGGGTTGTAGTCTTCTATGTATAGAGGATGATAGTCATGTCCAGTGGTTGGATCACGTTGGGAGTTGTAGTCTTCTATGTATAGAGTATGATAGTCATATCCAGTGGTTGGGTCACGTTGGGGGTTGTAGTCTTCTATGTATAGAGTATGATAGTCATATCCAGTGGTTGGGTCACGTTGGGGGTTGTAGTCTTCTATGTATAGAGAATGATAGTCATTTCCAGCGGTTGGGTCATGTTGGAGGTTGTAGTCTTCTATGTATAGAGGATGATAGTCATATCCAGTGGTAGGGTGACGTTGGGGGTTGTAGTCTTCTATGTATAGAGTATGATAGCCATGTACAGTGGTTGGGTCACGTTGGGGGTTGTAGTCTTCTATGTATAGAGAATGATAGTCATTTCCAGCAGTTGGGTCACGTTGGAGGTTGTAGTCTTCTATGTATAGAGGATGATAGTCATATCCAGTGGTTGGGTCATGTTGGAGGTTGTAGTCTTCTATGTATAGAGGATGATAGTCATATCCAGCGGTTGGATCACGTTGGGGGTTGTAGTCTTCTATGTATAGAGGATGATAGTCATATCCAGTGGTTGGATCACGTTGGGGGTTGTAGTCTTCTATGTATAGAGGATGATAGTCATATCCAGTGGTTGGGTCATGTTGGAGGTTGTAGTCTTCTATGTATAGAGGATGATAGTCATATCCAGTGGTAGGGTCACGTTGGGGGTTGTAGTCTTCTATGTATAGAGTATGATAGCCATGTACAGTGGTTGGGTCACGTTGGGGGTTGTAGTCTTCTATGTATAGCGTATGATAGTCATGTCCAGTGGTTGGGTCACGTTGGGGGTTGTAGTCTTCTATGTATAGAGTATGATAGCCATGTACAGTGGTTGGGTCACGTTGGGGGTTGTAGTCTTCTATGTATAGAGGATGATAGTCATATCCAGTGGTTGGGTCACGTTGGGGGTTGTAATCTTCTATGTATAGAGTATGATAGCCATGTACAGTGGTTGGGTCACGTTGGGGGTTGTAGTCTTCTATGTATAGAGGATGATAGTCATATCCAGTGGTTGGGTCACGTTGGAGGTTGTAGTCTTCTATGTATAGAGTATGATAGTCATATACAGTGGTTGGGTCACATTGGGGGTTGTAGTCTTCTATGTATAGAGGATGATAGTCATATCCAGTGGTTGGGTCACGTTGGGGGTTGTAGTCTTCTATGTATAGAGGATGATAGTCATATCCAGTGGTTGGGCCACGTTGGGGGTTGTAGTCTTCTATGTATAGAGGATGATAGTCATATCCAGTGGTTGGGTCACGTTGGAGGTTGTAGTCTTCTATGTATAGAGGATGATAGTCATATCCAGTGGTTGGGTCACGTTGGGGGTTGTAGTCTTCTATGTATAGAGTATGATAGTCATATACAGTGGTTGGGTCACATTGGGGGTTGTAGTGTTCTATGTATAGAGGATGATAGTCATGTCCAGTGGTTGGGTCACGTTGGGGGTTGTAGTCTTCTATGTATAGAGGATGATAGTCATATCCAGTGGTTGGGCCACGTTGGGGGTTGTAGTCTTCTATGTATAGAGGATGATAGTCATGTCCAGTGGTTGGGTCACGTTGGGGGTTGTAGTCTTCTATGTATAGAGGATGATAGTCATATCCAGTGGTTGGGCCACGTTGGGGGTTGTAGTCTTCTATGTATAGAGGATGATAGTCATGTCCAGTGGTTGGGCCACGTTGGGGGTTGTAGTCTTCTATGTATAGAGGATGATAGTCATATCCAGTGGTTGGGTCACGTTGGGGGTTGTAGTCTTCTATGTATAGAGGATGATAGTCATGTCCAGTGGTTGGGTCACGTTGGGGGTTGTAGTCTTCTATGTATAGAGGATGATAGTCATATCCAGTGGTTGGGCCACGTTGGGGGTTGTAGTCTTCTATGTATAGAGGATGATAGTCATGTCCAGTGGTTGGGTCACGTTGGGGGTTGTAGTCTTCTATGTATAGAGGATGATAGTCATATCCAGTGGTTGGGCCACGTTGGGGGTTGTAGTCTTCTATGTATAGAGGATGATAGTCATATCCAGTGGTTGGGTCACTTTGGGGGTTGTAGTCTTCTATGTATAGAGGATGATAGTCATGTACAGTGGTTGGGTCACGTTGGAGGTTGTAGTCTTCTATGTATAGAGGATGATTGTCATATCCAGTGGTTGGGTCACGTTGGGGGTTGTAGTCTTCTATGTATAGAGGATGATAGTCATATCCAGTGGTTGGGCCACGTTGGGGGTTGTAGTCTTCTATGTATAGAGGATGATAGTCATATCCAGTGGTTGGGTCACATTGGGGGTTGTAGTCTTCTATGTATAGAGTATGATAGTCATGTCCAGTGGTTGGGTCACGTTGGGGGTTGTAGTCTTCTATGTATAGAGGATGATAGTCATATCCAGTGGTTGGGCCACGTTGGGGGTTGTAGTCTTCTATGTATAGAGGATGATAGTCATATCCAGTGGTTGGGTCACTTTGGGGGTTGTAGTCTTCTATGTATAGAGGATGATAGTCATGTACAGTGGTTGGGTCACGTTGGGGGTTGTAGTCTTCTATGTATAGAGGATGATAGTCATGTACAGTGGTTGGGTCACGTTGGGGGTTGTATTCTTCTATGTATAGAGGATGATAGTCATGTCCAGTGGTTGGATCACGTTGGGGGTTGTAGTCTTCTATGTATAGAGTATGATAGTCATATACAGTGGTTGGGTCACATTGGGGGTTGTAGTGTTCTATGTATAGAGGATGATAGTCATGTCCAGTGGTTGGGTCACGTTGGGGGTTGTAGTCTTCTATGTATAGAGGATGATAGTCATATCCAGTGGTTGGGCCACGTTGGGGGTTGTAGTCTTCTATGTATAGAGGATGATAGTCATATCCAGTGGTTGGGTCACGTTGGGGGTTGTAGTCTTCTATGTATAGAGGATGATAGTCATGTCCAGTGGTTGGGTCACGTTGGGGGTTGTAGTCTTCTATGTATAGAGGATGATAGTCATATCCAGTGGTTGGGCCACGTTGGGGGTTGTAGTCTTCTATGTATAGAGGATGATAGTCATATCCAGTGGTTGGGTCACGTTGGAGGTTGTAGTCTTCTATGTATAGAGGATGATAGTCATATCCAGTGGTTGGATCACGTTGGAGGTTGTAGTCTTCTATGTATAGAGGATGATAGTCATATCCAGTGGTTGGGTCACGTTGGAGGTTGTAGTCTTCTATGTATAGAGGATGATAGTCATGTCCAGTGGTTGGGCCACGTTGGGGGTTGTAGTCTTCTATGTATAGAGGATGATAGTCATATCCAGTGGTTGGGTCACGTTGGGGGTTGTAGTCTTCTATGTATAGAGGATGATAGTCATGTCCAGTGGTTGGGTCACGTTGGGGGTTGTAGTCTTCTATGTATAGAGGATGATAGTCATATCCAGTGGTTGGGCCACGTTGGGGGTTGTAGTCTTCTATGTATAGAGGATGATAGTCATGTCCAGTGGTTGGGTCACGTTGGGGGTTGTAGTCTTCTATGTATAGAGGATGATAGTCATATCCAGTGGTTGGGCCACGTTGGGGGTTGTAGTCTTCTATGTATAGAGGATGATAGTCATATCCAGTGGTTGGGTCACGTTGGAGGTTGTAGTCTTCTATGTATAGAGGATGATTGTCATATCCAGTGGTTGGGTCACTTTGGGGGTTGTAGTCTTCTATGTATAGAGTATGATAGTCATATCCAGTGGTTGGATCACGTTGGGGGTTGTAGTCTTCTATGTATAGAGGATGATAGTCATGTACAGTGGTTGGGTCACGTTGGGGGTTGTAGTCTTCTATGTATAGAGGATGATAGTCATGTCCAGTGGTTGGGTCACGTTGGGGGTTGTAGTCTTCTATGTATAGAGAATGATAGTCATTTCCAGCGGTTGGGTCACGTTGGGGGTTGTAGTCTTCTATGTATAGAGTATGATAGCCATGTACAGCGGTTGGGTCACGTTGGGGGTTGTAGTCTTCTATGTATAGAGTATGATAG
The DNA here is from genome assembly GCF_032444005.1 of Ranitomeya imitator. NCBI lineage: Eukaryota > Metazoa > Chordata > Amphibia > Anura > Dendrobatidae > Ranitomeya > Ranitomeya imitator. Next base: position 26,696,854 of record NC_091290.1, read on the forward strand.
TCATATCCAGTGGTTGGGTCACGTTGGGGGTTGTAGTCTTCTATGTATAGAGGATGATAGTCCTATCCAGTGGTTGGGTCACGTTGGGGGTTGTAGTCTTCTATGTATAGAGGATGATAGTCATGTACAGTGGTTGGGTCACGTTGGGGGTTGTATTCTTCTATGTATAGAGGATGATAGTCATATCCAGTGGTTGGGTCACGTTGGGGGTTGTAGTCTTCTATGTATAGAGAATGATAGTCATGTCCAGTGGTTGGATCACGTTGGGGGTTGTAGTCTTCTATGTATAGAGGATGATAGTCATATCCAGTGGTTGGGTCACGTTGGGGGTTGTAGTCTTCTATGTATAGAGGATGATAGTCCTATCCAGTGGGGTCACGTTGGGAGATGTGGTGTAACCTGTATACATATATTTATGCTCTTCCATGAAAACAATGATCTGCTGCTTGTTACACGTATTCCTGTCTCCATCTTGCACTTTCTGAGTGTATTATTGAGCAGCGATGAATCACGGTGACTTTATGGAGTATTATGTGACACAGAACAACAGAAGATTCTTTAATATAGCGAAGAAAACATCTGATCCTGACTTTCCCGTCTTCCCAGGGATATCAGTGACTGGATTGCTTTTCCTTCCTTTTCCTCAAACTTTTTGGTAACTTTTTGGGCACATTAGTTGGGAGCGTGTTCTCTAGGCTGTCTACTCTAAGGTTACACCACCTATTAGTTGCATTACTTTGTTCCAACAATTTATTCTAGAACCATACTTGTCCATTATGTGTAATAATGAGAAATTAACAGGGAAAAGTATTAAACGCATGAAGAAAGAGAGGATAATCAAGGAGAACATCGAGTCAAAATTGACAATAAAATGTCACCAAAAATGTATTGTTACAATAAAAATAAATAGCATACAGAAACAAATTATATCCAAAGAAATGTGCAACTTATATAATACATGGGTTTTTAATCACAAAGTGATCGAATCCATAGGTGTGGAAATTGGGCCAAAGAAAGGACAGGATCAGCACATGCATGAGGTGCGGTCAGAGGGAAACAACAGGGCATGTAATCTATTGTAATGGACCAAAGGACATTACGTGTGTACAGCTATGTTAACCGTAAAAGACCAATATAACAATCCCTAAGTCTCACTGCTGTACCCGGTATCAATGCATGGAGGTATTAGTAAGAAACCGAGGTAAAGGCAGGACATATCATCAGATAGAGTACCAGCTGGCGGCTTCTTTCCTAAATAGTCCTTGTATAATTTGGAGTTGTGCTTTGGGTCATTGTCCTGCTGTAGGATGAAATTGGCTCCAATCAAGCGCTGTCCACAAGGTATGGCATGGCGTTGCAAAATGGAGTGATAGCCTTCCTTATTCAAAAATCCCTTTTACCTTTTACAAATCTCCCACTTTACCAGCACCAAAGCAACCCCAGACTATCATATTACCTCCACCATGCTTGACAGATGGCGTCTGGCACTCTTCCAGTATCTTTTCAGTTGTTCTGCGTCTCACAAATGTTCTTCTGTGTGATCCAAACACCTCAAACTTGGATTTGTCTGTCCATAACACTTTTTTCCAATCTTCCTCTGTCCAATGTCTGTGTTCTTTTGCCCATATTAATCTTTTCCTTTTATTAGCCAGTCTCAGATATGGCTTTTTCTTTGCCACTATGCCCTGGAGGCCAGCATCCCGGAGTCGCCTCTTCACTGTAGACGTTGACACTGCCAGTTGAGGACCTGTGAGGCATCGATTTCTCAAGCTACAGACTAATGTACTTGTCTTGTTGCTCAGTTGTGCAGCGGGGTCTCCAACTTCTCCTTCTACTCTGGTTAGAGCCTGTTTGTGCTCTCCTCTGAAGGGAGTAGTACACACCGTTGTAGGAAATCTTCAGTTTCTTGGCAATTTCTCACATGGAATAGCTTTCATTTCTAAGAATATGAATAGACTGTCGAATTTCACATGAAAGTTCTTTTTTGCTGGCCATTTTGAGAGTTTAATGGAACCAACAAATGTAATGCTCCAGATTCTCAACTAGATCAAAGGAAGGTCAGGTTTATAGGTACTCTAATCAGCCAAACTGTTTTCAGCTGTGCTAACATAGTTGTACAAGGGTTTTCAAGGGTATTCTAACCATCAATTAGCTTTCTTACACAGTTAGCAAACACAAAGTACCATAAGATCACTATAGAGTGATAGTTGCTGGAAATGGGCCTCTCTACACCTTTGAAGATATTGCATTACAAACCAGAAGTTTGCAGCAAGAATAGTCATGTACCACATTAACAATGTACAGAGTGTATTTCTGAATCATTTAATGTTAGCTTCATTAGAAAAAAATGTGCTTTTCTTTCAAAAATAAGGAAATTTCTAAGTGACCCTAAACTTTGGAACTGTAGTGTATATATATATATATATATATATATATATATATATATATATATATATATATATATATATATATGTATATATATATATATATATATATATATATATATATATATATATATATGTATATATCTTAAATTTCTGGCTGCCAATAGCAGTCTCATTATCATCGCAGGCAGGATTACAGTGGCAGGTTGCGATTCTTGGCAGGGAACAACTCTATATACAGTAGATAACACGGGACCGATACATCATTTACAATAGATGATGTCACAGCTCACGTCCTCCCTCTAGCTGCACAATGATGCTTTCCCAGATTAGAGCTTGCTCAGATAATGTTTCTATTGCAAAAACAGAGTTTGTGACCGTCTATTGCTGCTAATTGTTATCTATCCATCTTCAATGTTGCTACTATGGAAAACAAAAAGGTGGAGGGTAATATTAAGCCTAGCAGCGAGTGTGAAAATTGCAAGTTTATTTTTCTAATATAGATATAAATATGATTTGTGTCATGATTTACACCATAACCATCACCCCTACGTCACGGATCGGGGTGACTTTAGGCCAACAGACGGCTATCACATGTGCAGGGGGGCTTATCTTAGTTATCCCTCCACTGCTACAATGTGATGGAAAAACACACACAAGGCTATTGACCTCTTAGTTTACAGCAGGGGCTTATTTTAATTATCCCACTGCTCTTCAATATTCCACGAACTGCAGGGATTTATGTATATCCCGCTGTACAGTTCTGCTTGAACTTGCAGCTCTCTGGCGTCCCCCTTACCCTCAGGTCAGATTAGGTACTGCACCTAGGGTAGTTAGTCGCCAGAAAGGCTGCCTGCTATGTACTGGCTATTGGGCACGCTGCAGCGAGGCGATATAACTACTCAGGCAGGAACAATAATTATCAATGCCGCCATTGCTACAATGACTCCCAAATACCCAGAACACCTTATGCTGCCACCAGCTTCGTTTAAACAGGTCCAAAGCTAACCCAAAACAGTAGCGTAATTCCCTTCAGAAGACATAGGGTACGTTTTAGAGCAGGAAGAACGAAAACTAGTAATTTATATATTTTATTCCGAAAGAAGGCAGTGTTTATAAAAAGGCATATAAAGATGTTACAATATGAGACAATTGAAAATATGTACAAGGTAATTATAAAATAAAGGGATTAAATGAGAAAAGGTAAAACTCACATGTTCTCAGTTCATTTCAGGCAAAACCATGCTGGTAGGCGGAACCCCAAATGTCCCAGTGCATCAGGAGGTTGGGATAGAAACAGCTCCTCAATTAAAAAACTCAGACTCCCACTGCTGGCTGCCTGGCATAACACTTATAGCTCAGCCTGGTGACATCACTAAAAGGGGTTGGTTTACCCAGGCTGTCCTCTCTCTTCAGACTTACCAAATTTAACTCTAATTCTTATAAGTCTCGTATTTTCGTTCCCATACATATCAGAATCATAACACACCCAGCTTTCTTCTTATTTTACAATTGGCTTTCTAATAAAACCAAATTTGGGCTATTTGGGACGTACAGTTCCAGAGAAATCTATATTTTTTTACCTGGTGGAATTAGAGGCTCGGTCTTACAGTGGCTGATAGATCCGCCGATGGAGGTTAGCAATATATACTTATTATTTTTGTAGCCCAAATCGGTGGCCCAGAATCTTACAAGATTAGGACAAAGAGCCTCATGTTTTGAAAAGAGAGATCAGACCAGTTTCAGCTGGTACCATTGTCTGTGCAGCTATACCGATCGTAAAAATCTCTTTGCTCCCAGAGCTAGAAGCGATAAAACCTTTCCTACACACACATTTCAGGAACACAAAGAGAAGGGGGGTTTTAGCCCACAGCATGGCACTCACAGGCAAGAGAAACTAAAATTTATATTATATATTATCCTCACACCTCCCCCTTCTGGTGTGCGCTACAGAGGCAGGACCGCTCGGTGCTCCTCCATGTGCACCTCAACAGGTTCACCCCGGCAGGACAGTCCATCTGCATTGCCATGCTCCCTGCCCATTTTGTGTTCAATGGTGAAGTCAAACTGCTGAAGGGCAAGGCTCCAGTGTAGCAACCTGCCGTTGGTTCCGCACATGGCGTTTAGCCAGCGCAGAGGGTGATGGTCGGTCAACACAGTGAAGGCACGGCCGTATAAGTAGGGCTGCAAGCGCTGCAGGGCCCAGATTATGGCCAGGCACTCCTTCTCGACAGTGGAGTAGGTGACTTCCCTCGGCAGAAGTTTCCGGCTCAGGTATAACACGGGGTGCTCTTGGTCCTCCAAGTCAACCTGGCTGAGCACAGCACCAAGGCCAAACTCACTGGCGTTGGTCTGCACCAAGAACGGTCGACTGCTGTCGACTGCTTTCAACACAGGGGCGTTACACAGTGCTGTTTTCAACGCCAGGAAGGCCCCCTCACAGCCGTCGGTCCAGTTGACGATGTGGGGTAGCTTCTTCCTGGTGAGGTTCATCAAGGGTTTTGCCAGGCTACTATAGTGCTGTACGAAGCGCCTATAGTACCCTGCAGTGCCCAGGAAGGACATCACCTGTTTCTTGGTCCTGGGGGTGGGCCAGTTCACGATCGCTCCCACCTTCTCAGGCTCTGGCTTTAGGGTGCCACCACCTACACGTTGCCCCAGCTAGTGGACCTCACTCATGCCCATCTGGCACTTTCCCGGCTCGATAGTCAGTCCAGCTCGGTGAATTCGCCTGAGCACCTCCTCGAGATGCTGCAGGTGTTCCTCCCAGGAGGAACTGAAGATGGCAATGTCATCCAAGTACGCCACTGCGTACATCTCCAGTCCCTGAGGCAGGAGGTTAACCATGGACTCGTACAGTCCAAAGGGTGTGATAAAGGCGGACAGCTCCTGCGCCTCGGGGCTCAGGGGAATCTGCCAGTATCCTCGACTCAGATCCATTATGGTTAGGCAATCTGCGCCAGCTAACCTCTCAAGCAGCTCGTCGATTCGCGGCATTTGGTGCGCATCAGAGGCTGTGATGGCGTTGAGCCCCCTGTAGTCAACGCAGAATCGGGCTGTCCGATCCTTCTTGGGCACGAGAACTACAGGAGAGGCCCACGCACTTTTTGACCATCGAATCACCCCCAGCTGTAACATGTCATCGATCTCCTGGCGCATAACCTGCTGCACCTGGTCGGAGATTCGATAGGGTGTTCGCCGTAGTGGGGCATGATTCCCGGTGTCCACCTCATGGACTGCTAACTCAGTCCTTCCAGGTCGGTTGGAGAACACGGCCTGGAAGGGTTCCAGCTTGGTCCACAACTGCGACCGCTGGGGTTCGGTTAGTGAGACGCTCACCTCCACATCCTCGATGGACCCACCGGCCTTGGCTTGGGCCAGCATGTCCAGTAGGGTGTCTTCCTCCCCGTCTTCGGGCAAGCTGCAGACCGGTAGGACGAAAGGTTCACGTTTATGATGAGCCTTCATCATGTTGACGTGAAAGGCCTTTCGCCTACCCTGAGCGTGGTCAAGCGTGACCACGTAGGTGACCGGGTTGAGCTGTTGGTGGACGACGTACGGGCCCTCCCAGGCTGCCTGGAGCTTATCCTTTGGCACGGGGACCAGCACCCACACCTTTTCACCCACGTGGTAGGTCCTCTCCCGGGCGTTCTGGTCGTACCAGTGCTTCTGATAAGCCTGAGCCTGCGTAATGTTGTCATGCACCAACTGCGTCAAGGTCTGCATCTGGTCACGGAAGCGCATGACATACTCCACTATGGACACTTCAGAAGGGTTCAGCTCCTCTTCCCAGGATTCCCTTACCAACCCAAGGGGTCCCCTGATTCTCCTGCCTTACAGGAGCTCGAAGGGGGAGAACCCCGTCGAGGCCTGCAGAACCTCTCGGTAAGCAGAAAAAAAAAAATTTATATTAATGTAAAAAAATATATTTTAACAAAAAAAACGATTTAAAAAAAAAAGGTAAATTTCTGATGACTCTTTCCTTTTAAATTACTTTGAGCGTCTTAATTTAAGCTTGGGAGGGAAATGCCGAGCAGAATTTCTCAAAATCTCTGCTTTCTGTCAGTGAATGAGAACAATCTTTATATTCAGATGTAAAAAAAAAAAACATCCAGACCTAAAACTTCTCAGAAATTTATATTTTTTTAATATATATTTGTAATCCAGTCTGGACAACAAAACATCTGCAAAAATCTCACTTGTCAGCTGCAGGTTTGTCACAGTGTATCAGTGCAGGTAAAACATACCAGTCAGACTGTTTATGTTACAGATTACATAGGACTGGATACAACTGTAACAAACTCTCAGCTGTGAGAAGTATATGATCACAATGAGTATAAACAAGATTTTTTTTTGCAATTCACTGACAGCAAGCAGACATGTAGAAATTTGAGAAGAACATAAAATTAGCAAATTTTAGATTTACCCGCAATACGGTCCCTTTAAGAAAGATAAAATCTTTGCACCCTTTGTCCGACACAACCCCAGCGATCGCTTTTAACCCCTTTACACCCCATAAACCTTTATCCATTGTTGCGTCCGTTTCAGATCTCACGCAATCAAAATGCAGACTAGCCGGCGTAGTACTGGTGGAGAATCAAGACCGGTCACAGAAATTCAACTACACAATGGCGGAAAGTGCGTGCCAGGAGCTGGGCTTACAGCTGGCTAGTAAGGCTCAGGTGGAGAAGGCCAAGGGATATGGATATGAGACGTGCAGGTAAGTCTTCCCGTTATGTAATATTCTGTATCTCTTTTGCCCTCTTAGATGAATAGAATGCAATAAAACTGCAGTGAAGACACACATAATCACTTATCTCTGTTCTTTGCAGCTATGGTTGGGTATCGGAACAAGTTGGGGTGATTCCGAGGATCCAAAACAACGAAAACTGCGGCAGGAACAAAACTGGGGTCCTCACCTGGAAGGTTGATCTCAACAAAATGTTCTTCAGCGCCTACTGTTTCAATGCGTCTGGTGAGTGAACATGACTACTATAAAAAAAGGTGTCTCATTAACAAGGTGCCATACCGGAAACATCTCATGATGGGTAAAACCAGTGAGCTGTCTCAAGACCTTCACAACCTTATTGTTGCAAAACATACTGATGGCATTGGTTACATAAGAATTTCTAAACTACTGAAAGTTCCAGTTATTACTGTCGGGGCGATAATCTGGAAGTGGAAAGAACATAATTTCACCCTAAAAATTTCTCCCCACAAGATTTCAGACAGAGGGGTGAAAAGAATTATCACAGAAAGCAATAAGCAATGCACTCAACCTCTATGTCCTGTATGCAGGCAGGATTACTAAAGTGGACAGAGCGTGGATTGGGTAGGGCCAAGGCCAAAGCATTCCTGAAAGCTTCAGACAGAACTTATGGCCACCGCTGCCTGTTACCTTTGCTTCTCTGATGTCTGACTGCTGGCTGCATATGGCCCTATGGCCAAATGGTGACATCTCTGAAGGTGGCCCAAAACAATGAGAACTTAAGGATCATTACTGAGGACGGTGACCACCATTGGTTTATAACCCTTTGGGCATCGCCTTATGGCGCCAAATGTGCCTAAAGACAAACCCACAGAGTTGGCCACATGGGCAATTTGGCCACCAGCCTTGATAATGGCTATAGTATAGCGGTATGCCCACCTACGCAGATGATAATACATGGGGGTTGCATCATCAGATTGGCTTAAGGGTTGTCCAGTGAGAACAATCTATCACCAATCCACATCACAGGTTATTGATATGGGGGTCCAATCTTCGGGGGCTCACAGCGATCAGCAGAATAAAGCGTCAGTGCGCATGCTCGACCACCGCCGCTCCCGTCATTCCCTACGGGGCTTCCAAGTGCAGCTTTATCCGGCAGCCCCATAGAGAATGAATGGAGTAGGGGGTTGGGCGTGCAACCTGCCGCTCAGGGGATGAAAATCCCATCTTCTGCCGATCAGTGCAGGTCTCAGAGGTCGGACCCCCCCGCGCGATCAGTAAGCTATCACCTATTCCGATGATAGATGATGACTTGTTTTCACTGGACAACCCCTTAATTAAACATAAAAGATATGTTGCAAAATTCAGCCTAAATATTGGAAGGGTTCTCCATAATGGAGGCATCTACGTCACTGGGGTCACTGAAGAAGGGGGGTTGGTGTGACATAGAGAGGAAACCGACTATGGTCCTGACCCCAATATTGCCAAAGCTTGTGGGATGGTCGACCCTCTTGCTCCATTTTTGACTTTTGCTATGGAAGATTTTCTTATATGGGAACATTCACAGTTCTCTACCTTAATTTATTGATTATGGGCCAAATCTCCAGTCAGTGTTTTATCCACCCAGACACACTAGGAAAATGATCGTTCAGCAGACTGCTCCAGTATCTTTCCAGACTCCCCCGATACACAGTAACGCACGGCTCATCTATGAGAGAGTCAGAATTATCTCCGTCCTAAACAAAAGGAGCGGCCATTGAAATTCAACTGGGGGGATTCTTCTGATGATGTCGGGGGAGAGTCCGGAGGCCCTTGTTCACTTTAGATGATGGGGCGAAACAGGTGGGTTTAGCCAACCCTTATCCAATGTGCATGGGGGGTCTTAAGGTAGGATTATGGCTGAAATAAAGGTAGAGAAGGGCTTACATATATTTATTTAAAGAGAATCTATAACCAGGTTTTTTGAGGCAACATAGTGTAGGGGCAGAGACCCTGATTCCAGCAATGTGTCACTTTTTGGGCAAGGGGTCCCTAATATCAGTGTGTGGGGGGGGAGGAAGGTGACTACTTACTTTCCTCCCTTTCCGCTGAATCCTCCCATCATGTATTTCAGACATCCGGATCAATTCCTGTAAGCCCGGGCTCATGGTTACACAACCACCTTCGAGCAGTGCAGCAGTGCCAACATCCGGATCGACCATGGCATCGACCAGCGCAAAAACAGAGACTCAGACGGAGCCAAGAGAGACGTCTACGCCGCCCGTGTGGACCACGTGGAAAGCCTCGACCACGTGGAAAGCCTCGACCACGTGGAAAGCCTCGACCACGTGGAAAGCCTCGACCACGTCGTTGCACACAACATTAGTGACCACAGTGAAGCCGGTGCAGTCCACCACCGCACTACAGACAACGCCAACGCCGGACACCATACCACCCACGAAACAGGAGAACCAGATGGCCCAAAAAAGTGAGAGAGTCGTATTTGGAGGTAAAAACGCAAACTTTTCACTATGTTAATGTGTAAAAACAGGTGAATGTCTGCGATTAGAAAGTTCTGACCGATTTGATTTCTTCCCATAAGAGCGATCTGCTTGTCTATGTTTTGTTTGCAGTTTTACCCTGTGGGTGTCTGACAAGTTTGGCAAAGGATTTACAAGCTATTTCTATTGTCCACAGGATTACCTACGACACTGCTCGTACTGGCGCTGCTGTTTTTTATAGCGGCCGTGATCCTCGCCATTTGCTATATTAAAAAGTAAGTTTAACCATATTCTACAAAACTACAAGCAAGGCAGTATAATATCAGACCGGTGGGGGTCCGCCACCCGCCACCCCCCAATGTTCAGCTGTTGCAGGACCACCGGCTGCCAACTCTACACACCGCATAGTGGCCGTTCTTGGTTCTGCACCCCAGATCACACTTCATTCATGTTTGACTCTTTCTACAGATACAAAACGCATTTACTCTTTACCAAGAAGAAGAAGGAAAAAGAGTTGGTTGAAGCCAAAGTGTTCAAAGACGTGTCGGGTGCCGAAAACACGAAAGAACAATATACGAACGGAAAAGAGGCGGAGTGCCTACAGAATCCTACAGGAAACTCTATAGAGGCGGAGGTGTAATATCGGCCGTGGGCTGGCTGCAGAGATAAACTGCTTATTGACTGGGCACAGTGCCCGGTGTGTGACCGACAGGGGCTGGCGAGTACAACACGGAAAAAAACGATTTCTAACGCTCCAGTGATTAGATTTATGTGCCTGAACCAGCACATTAAAGGAGACTAGGGGATGGGTGGATGAGCTCACCCCACGCTAAATAAATTATTTTATAACTAATGAAAGCGTCCGGCCCTGGATTATACCGCCATCATTGCTCCTCGGATGTCACTTCGTCTTACCAGGACAAATCCTTGATGGAAATGATGGGCAGCGACCTAGTCCGGCTCACACAGCTGATTGATCTGTTACAATGGGTCAATCCTCTGTGAGCTAAACACAACACTACAGTCACAAGTCCACCTCCTGTCCTGGACTCCAGCTGAGAATTCTTACACAGATACAGTGTCACAAACCTCCGCAGCTGTGTGAGCACCACTACGTCTGTATGGGGCTTCATGGTCGGTGTAAAGTTATTGTAACAAGTGTGTGTATATATATACAGTGGGGCAAAAAAGTATTTAGTCAGTCAGCAATAGTGCAAGTTCCACCACTTAAAAAGATGAGAGGCGTCTGTAATTTACATCATAGGTAGACCTCAACTATGGGAGACAAACTGAGAAAAAAAAATCCAGAAAATCACATTGTCTGTTTTTTTATCATTTTATTTGCATATTATGGTGGAAAATAAGTATTTGGTCAGAAACAAACAATCAAGATTTCTGGCTCTCACAGACCTGTAACTTCTTCTTTAAGAGTCTCCTCTTTCCTCCACTCATTACCTGTAGTAATGGCACCTGTTTAAACTTGTTATCAGTATAAAAAGACACCTGTGCACACCCTCAAACAGTCTGACTCCAAACTCCACTATGGGGAAGACCAAAGAGCTGTCAAAGGACACCAGAAACAAAATTGTAGCCCTGCACCAGGCTGGGAAGACTGAATCTGCAATAGCCAACCAGCTTGGAGTGAAGAAATCAACAGTGGGAGCAATAATTAGAAAATGGAAGACATACAAGACCACTGATAATCTCCCTCGATCTGGGGCTCCACGCAAAATCCCACCCTGTGGGGTCAGAATGATCACAAGAACGGTGAGCAAAAATCCCAGAACCACGCGGGGGGACCTAGTGAATGAACTGCAGAGAGCTGGGACCAATGTAACAAGGCCTACCATAAGTAACACACTACGCCACCATGGACTCAGATCCTGCAGTGCCAGACGTGTCCCACTGCTTAAGCCAGTACATGTCCGGGCCCGTCTGAAGTTTGCTAGAGAGCATTTGGATGATCCAGAGGAGTTTTGGGAGAATGTCCTATGGTCTGATGAAACCAAACTGGAACTGTTTGGTAGAAACACAACTTGTCATGTTTGGAGGAAAAAGAATACTGAGTTGCATCCATCAAACACCATACCTACTGTAAAGCATGGTGGTGGAAACATCATGCTTTGGGGCTGTTTCTCTGCAAAGGGGCCAGGACGACTGATCCGGGTACATGAAAGAATGAATGGGGCCATGTATCGTGAGATTTTGAGTGCAAACCTCCTTCCATCAGCAAGGGCATTGAAGATGAAACGTGGCTGGGTCTTTCAACATGACAATGATCCAAAGCACACCGCCAGGGCAACGAAGGAGTGGCTTCGTAAGAAGCATTTCAAGGTCCTGGAGTGGCCTAGCCAGTCTCCAGATCTCAACCCTATAGAAAACCTTTGGAGGGAGTTGAAAGTCCGTGTTGCCAAGCGAAAAGCCAAAAACATCACTGCGCTAGAGGAGATCTGCATGGAGGAATGGGCCAACATACCAACAACAGTGTGTGGCAACCTTGTGAAGACTTACAGAAAACGTTTGACCTCTGTCATTGCCAACAAAGGATATATTACAAAGTATTGAGATGAAATTTTGTTTCTGACCAAATACTTATTTTCCACCATAATATGCAAATAAAATGTTAAAAAAACAGACAATGTGATTTTCTGGATTTTTTTTTCTCAGTTTGTCTCCCATAGTTGAGGTCTACCTATGATGTAAATTACAGACGCCTCTCATCTTTTTAAGTGGTGGAACTTGCACTATTGCTGACTGACTAAATACTTTTTTGCCCCACTGTATATATATATTATGGGGGAAAGAAATAAGACATTGCAAGACCCTCCCCTGAGTATCCTCTACTCTTCTATCCATTTCGGGCTCCTCTGTCCTCTCTCCTCTCCAAGCTGTTCTGTCCTCAGGTCCTAGGTCCTCCCAGGCTCCTCTATCCCATCTCAGCTCCTCTGTCCTCTCCCGACTCCTCTGTCCTTTCCCAGCTCCTCTGTCGTCTCCAGGTTCCTCTATCCCTTCTCAGCTTCTCTGTCCTGTCCCAGATCCTCTGTCCTCTCCCAGCTCCTCTGTCCTCTCCCAGCTCCTCAGTCCTCTCCCGGCTCCTCAGTCCTCTCCCGGCTCCTCAGTCCTCTCCCAGCTCCTCTGTCCTCTCCCGGCTTCTCAGTCCTCTCCTGGCTCCTCTAACCCTTCTCTGCTCCTCTTTCCTGTCCCAGCTCCTCTGTCCTCTCCCGGCTCCTCTGTCCTCTCCCGACTCCTCCAACCCTTCTCAGCTCCTCTGTCCTTTCCCAGCTCCTCTGTCCTCTCCAGGTTCCTCTATCCCTTCTCAGCTTCTCTGTCCTGTCCCAGATCCTCTGTCCTCTCCCAGCTCCTCTGTCCTCTCCCAGCTCCTCAGTCCTCTCCCGGCTCCTCAGTCCTCTCCCGGCTCCTCAGTCCTCTCCCAGCTCCTCTGTCCTCTCCCGACTCCTCCAACCCTTCTCAGCTCCTCTGTCCTTTCCCAGCTCCTCTGTCCTCTCCTGGCTCCTCTGCCCTCTACAGGTTCCTCTATCCCTTCTCATCTTCTCTGTCCTGTCCCAGCTCCTCTGTCCTGTCCCGGCTCCTCTGTACTCTCCCAGATCCTCTGTACTCTCCCAGATCCTCTGTCATCTCCCGGCTCCTCTGTCCTCTCCAGACTCCTCTAACCCTTCTCAGCTCCTCTGTCCTGTCCCAGCTCCTCTGTCCTCTCCCGGCTCCTTTGTCCTCTCCCGCCTCCTCCATCCTCTCCTGGCTCCTCTATCCCTTCTCAGCTCCTATGTTCTTTCCTGGCTCTTCTGTCCTTTCCCAGCTCCTCTGTCCTCTCCCGGCTCCTCTGTCCTCTCCAGGTTCCTCTATCCCTTCTCATCTTCTCAGTCCTGTCCCAGATCCTCTGTCCTCTCCCAGCTCTTCTGTCCTCTCCCGGCTTCTCTGTCCTCTCCAGACTCCTCTAACCCTTCTCAGCTTCTCTGTCCTTTCCCAGCTCCTCTGTCCTCTCCTGGCTCCTCTGTCCTCTCCAGGTTCCTCTATCCCTTCTCAGCTTCTCTGTCCTGTCCCAGATCCTCTGTCCTCTCCCAGATCCTCTGTACTCTCCCAGCTCCTCTGTACTCTCCCAGATCCTCTGTCCTCTCTCAGCTTCTCTGTCCTCTCCCAGCTCCTCTGTCCTCTCCCGGCTCCTCTGTCTTCTAAAGACTCCTCTAACCCTTCTCAGCTCCTCTGTCCTGCCCCAGCTCCTCTGTCCTCTCCCGACTCCTTTGTCCTCTCCCAGCTCCTCCGTCCTCTCCTGGCTCCTCTATCCCTTGTCAGCTCCTCTGTTCTCTCCTGGCTCCTCTGTCCTTTCCCAGCTCCTCTGTCCTCTCCAGACTCCTCTAACCCTTCTCAGCTCCTCTGTCCTGTCCCGGCTCCTCTGTCCTCTCCCGACTCCTTTGTCCTCTCCCAGCTCCTCCGTCCTCTCCTGGCTCCTCTATCCCTTGTCAGCTCCTCTGTTCTCTCCTGGCTCCTCTGTCCTTTCCCAGCTCCTCTGTCCTCTCCAGACTCCTCTAACCCTTCTCAGCTCCTCTGTCCTGTCCCGGCTCCTCTGTCCTCTCCCGACTCCTTTGTCCTCTCCCAGCTCCTCCGTCCTCTCCTGGCTCCTCTATCCCTTGTCAGCTCCTCTGTTCTCTCCTGGCTCCTCTATCCCTTCTCAGCTCCTCTATCCTCTTTAAGACCCTCTGTTCTTTTCTAACCTCCTGTGTCCCCACCAACTGGAGGCCCCCAACTGGACGACTATGTCGTGTGTTTGGGGGCCTCCCGACCCCTATGACAGATGATGTTGGGGAGATTAGGAGCGGATGTTGCTGATATATGTAAAACAGCACAATGAGATAGCCACTGCCTTTCCTACCTTCTACCTGATTGTCTTAGTTAGAAATATAATTAACCTGTTTATTTATATTTTCCTGTTCCTTTAATAAATCCTCTTTTAATGATACATTACATACTGTTGGTAATTATTAACTGATAAACACCCAAAACAAAGTTGTTTCTACATCCCCCTAGGTTCTTCTGGCTCCCCTATACTCCTCGACTCCCCCCCCCCCCCAAAAACACATATAACACTTTTATTTTGTTTACACCTGGTTGCCTAGGATACCGACCACCACTGCAGTCTAGCTTGTAAGCACTGCACTGAAACTAGCCGAGATTAGAAGATAACAGCGCGATCCTGGACGACTTAAAAACAGCAGTTCAATAGAAGAGGGCTTGTAAGCACTGCGCATGTTCTGCTGTTTAGCAGCGGTGGTCTGTCTCCAAGACAACGAGCTGTAAACAAACAGAAAGAAAAAAACAATATCTCAACAACGGCTGATCATTTTGACAAGCAGTAAATTGCAAAATTACTCATATTTATAAGAAATACCCATCTATGTATAGAGTGAAAAAGTTACATAAGGTAATGAATCAGTAATGAACCTACGAAGTGTTAGAGGGTGAGCACTGAGTAGGAAAAAAATTTCAAATAATGTAGATATATTGCAATATCTCCATCTACAAATCTGAGCCAATGAGGAGATCCATGAAATATGATCCAAAGTGAAAAACTGCTGGAGAAACTGGATGAGCAAGGTTCAGCTCAGATAAAAAAGTGCTGAGTGTCAGCACTTCTAACTGCACCGGAAGTGTTGTCACAGGGACACAGATAATGATAAGCTCCAGGTCTGCAAAGGACTAGCTATTAAAATGGATTTGGTAATTACTGTACATTATTATGAAGGGGTGTCCGACTTCTTAGACCCCCACCCATTCTAAGAATGAAGGGACACGGCTCTGAAGAAGCGCTGGGCCCCGTTTACAGATTTTCCCTGCACAACGGGGGTCCATGCGCTGTATGATACGTATGTGTGAGATATACTGCCATGGTTAATTATTTGTATTTTTAAGTCACTTTTCTTTTTTTTTTGTCTTGCATTCGTTGGCTTTTTTTTGCGCCAAATTCTTAAAACGGTGCACGAAGATCATGACTTTTGTGCCAGGCCAGAAAGCATCCCTTTGACCACAAAATGTCGCAAAAAAATGGAGCAAAAAAAGAAGAAAATAATTATTAATCAGATGAAAACATTTGGAAACACTAAAGTCCGTCCAACAATGGTGAACTGAAAATAAACAAAGACGAAAGCAAAAAAAAAGGTGAAAAAAAAGGCGCAAACGAAAAGACAAATATGGGGCAAAGAAAAAGTAGGTGAACCTAGACAAAAAAAAGTGTAAAAAAATGATGAATGGGCGCCAGCACATTGCGGACTTTCTATGAGCGGTCTGATCTCGCCCTGCACGATCCCCAGGAGACATCGTTGATTTCACTGTTATTTGTGGTGACAACAGGGGAAATCATCAGTATTAATGGAGGTACAGGAAGGTCAGGAAGGGAGAAAACAGAATCCGGCATCCAGTGCAAAACACACCCATGTTCCTCCTGTAGGGAAAGCTGAGAAAAGTGCGACCAGTATCGTTCCCAGCCCATAATCTATGATGGGGGAACAAACCCTTAAAAGGTGGTCTCCATGTTTGCATACTTCATCTCTGGGTGTGCTCTGTAATTAATAGATTATTTCTATATAATGCATGAAAGTAGACGCAAAGTTTGGAATAAAGTGCATTTGCGCAAAACAAAGTTGCAAAATTTTATATTCAAGGACCTTGATAAATAAAAAAAGAGTCTCGAAGCGCTCGAAGTCTTGGTTACAAATCTTCTACCGTTTTTCGTATGCAGCTCCTTTGCTTCTCTCACCAACAGAATGTAGGGGACAGACAGTTGTAGCTTCAGACTACACAGAGGTTGTTTGTAGTCTGTTACCATGGAGACGCATAGGTTTGCAAAGCAGCTGTATGCACAAATCAATGGGAAATTTCTAATCAAGACCTCTTTACAAAATTGCTTACATTTTCTGTTTACATGTATGGGAACAATAATAATAATAATAATAAAAAAGATGGCTGCGACATAAAACTGGAAAATCCCTTGAAATGATTGATCTATATGAGGACAGAGGGTCCAGGGAACTTTGCAGCGTCTTCTGCGCTTCCCATACGTTGTTCTCCATTCACACTTTGCAGGTCATCGGCTCATGATTCGCGCATTTTGCAGGGGAACAGATGTCTGTCGACCTTTGGTGAATATCTCCGACATCTACAGGAAATCTGCAGTTTTCAGAACAGGAAAAAGCAAATTACACCTATAGCAACAACAGAGGGGTAAATAGATTCCCCCTCACCACGGCGGCTCCATTATGTACAGAGAGAGAAATTATAATATGGGGTGACCCCAGAAAGGCAGGCGGAGTGCTGCGTACAGACCCCATAGCTCCGAGGTGACGCATCATAATCGCATCATTTACTATGGGGGGAGCGGATCTTATGGCTTATAATAAACACCTCGGATGCTGAAATAAAGGATTTTACCAAAGTGAATCTGCAAATGGATGAGTGCAGCATCTGGGGGAGGGGGGGGGGGAGCTCCAGTGCCAGCCAAATGCCCCCATAACAATGCCAGATAATGTACCCCCATAATAATGACAACCACAAATACAGTGCCAGTCACCATGGTCCGCTATACTACTATTGATAAATACCCCATAACAGTGCCAATCATTGTGCCCCCATAATAGTGACAGCCACAAATACAGTGCCAGTCAGCATGGTCCTCTATACTACTATTGATAAATACCCCATAACAGTGCCAGTCATTGTACCCCCATAATAATGACAACCACAAATACAGTGCCAGTCACCATGGTCCTCTATCTTACTATTGATAAATACCCCATAACAGTGCCAGTCATTGTACCCCCATAATAATGACAGCCACAAATACAGTGCCAGTCACCATGGTCCGCTATACTACTATTGATAAATACCCCATAACAGTGCCAATCATTGTGCCCCCATAATAGTGACAGCCACAAATACAGTGCCAGTCAGCATGGTCCTCTATCTTACTATTGATAAATACCCCATAACAGTGCCAGTCATTGTACCCCCATAATAATGACAGCCACAAATACAGTGCCAGTCACCATGGTCCGCTATACTACTATTGATAAATACCCCATAACAGTGCCAATCATTGTGCCCCCATAATAGTGACAGCCACAAATACAGTGCCAGTCAGCATGGTCCTCTATACTACTATTGATAAATACCCCATTACAGTGCCAGTCATCATACTCCCATAATAATGACAGCCACAAATACAGTGCCAGCCACCAGAGTCCGCTATACTACTATTGATAAATACCACATAGCAGTGCCAGTCAATATACCCCCATAATAATGACAGCGACAAACACAGAGCCAGTCACCATGGTCCTCTAATACCCCATAACAGTGCCAACTACTAAATCCCTCCTAAAATTGCCAATCACAAATATAGTGCCAGTCACTATGGTCCTCTATACAACTAGACACTGATTTCCCCATAACAGTACCAGTTATTATACCCCCATTATAATGCCATCCACAAATATAGTGCCAGTCACCATGTTCCACTATACTCATAGACATGAATGCCCCCTCAATGCAGCTAGCTCCCATTGCCCCATATAGCACTATACTCCATAACAGCGCCAGCATCTTGGCCTCCATAATATTGCCAAACACAAATACCTTCCATACTGTGCCATCACCATGGTCCACTATACAGCCAGCCACAAATAACACTGCCAACTACTATACTATAATATTTCCAACCACAAATACATTGCCAATTTGCCAGTCACCAGGGTCTTCTATAATGCTAGCCACAAACACTGACAGTGCCGACTACTATGCCCAAATCATAATGCCAATATCTGAGAAACAGTGTCAGTCACAATGGCACCATATACTGTCAGTCATGAATACCCCATAGTGCCAGCTTCCATGGCACCATAATATTGCCATCCACAAGTACTACGGTGCTGTTTACTGCTTGTCACAGATACCCTCCATAACAGTGCCAGCTACTATGCCCAAATGACATTGCCCACCAGATATACAGTGTCAGATACTATATACTGCCAGTCACAAATACTCTTATACCAGTGCCAGCTATAATGTTCAAAAATATTGCCTATCACAAATAACCCATATACAGTGCCAGTCACAAATACCGCCATAACAGTGTCAGCAAGGACGCCCATGATACAGTGCCAACCACAATGCCAGTCGTACTGTGCCTACTACAAAGAATGTGGATGGGCTCCAAATGGAGAGCTATGAGAGATCACGGTGGTCCATGGTAGATAGGGCCAGATAAAGGGGAGGGTAAATTAACATAAACTGGAGTAATTGTAAAATCAAGCAGCAGACGAGAATAAAGTTGGTCCATGAGGGCCGAAGTGTGCAGGGGTTGGCATACGCATCAACAATCCCGATTTTGACGCAACAAACCAACCGGCCAATCACTAACTGGGTGGGGTTTATGCAAAGCTACCTAAAATTGTCCAGTGTCTTTTTGGGGGTGTCTTGAATGGTCCCAGATGGGCTTAAATGTCCCAATTTGTGGCAATGAAATGTTGGTAAGTGCGGGATGGGGTGTATAAAGGATGTGCTAGACGAGAGGTGTTTGCTGTGTATTGCGTAATCACTAATCTCCAGCCACAGGCTGCCATAACATTATCATTATCACCGTGACCTCACTATTGGGATGTGGTGGGGACGAGGCCTCGGTGGGACCCCCGGCTGCCATAACATTATCATTATCACCGTGACCTCACTATTGGGTTGTGGTGGGGACGAGGCATAACATTATCATTAGCATCGTGACCTCACTATTGGGATGTGGTGGGGACGAGGCCTCGGTGGGACCCCCGGCTGCCATAACATTATCATTAGCATCGTGACCTCACTATTGGGTTGTGGTGGGGACGAGGCATCGGTGGGACCCCCGGCTGCCATAACATTATCATTAGCATCGTGACCTCACTATTGGGTTGTGGTGGGGACGAGGCATCGGTGGGACCCCCGGGTGCCATAACATTATGATTAGCACAGTGACCTCACTATTAGGTTGTGGTGGGGACGAGTCCTCGGTGGGACCCCCGGCTGCCATAACATTATGATTAGCACAGTGACCTCACTATTGGGTTGTGGTGGGGACGAGGCCTCGGTGGGACCCCCGGCTGCCATAACATTATGATTAGCACAGTGACCTCACTATTGGGTTGTGGTGGGGACGAGGCCTCGGTGGGACCCCCGGCTGCCATAACATTATGATTAGCACCGTGACCTCACTATTGGGTTGTGGTGGGGACGAGGCCTCGGTGGGACCCCCGGCTGCCATAACATTATCATTAGCATCGTGACTTCACTATTGGGTTGTGGTGGGGACGAGGCCTCGGAGGGACCCCCGGCTGCCAAAACATTATGATTAGCACCGTGACCTCACTGTTTGGTTGTGGTGGGGACGAGGCCTCGGTGGGACCCCCGGCTGCCATAACATTATGATTAGCACCGTGACCTCACTGTTGGGTTGTGGTGGGGACGAGGCCTCAGTGGGACCCCCGGCTGCCATAACATTATCATTAGCACCGTGACCTCACTATTGGGTTGTGGTGGGGACGAGGCCTCGGTGGGACCCCCGGCTGCCAT